>NW_019640834.1:0-59363 GCF_000599845.2 Trichogramma pretiosum | reverse complement strand
TAAATAGGTTTTATTACCCTCAAATTAAAGGTCTTGATCTCAACTTTGACGTGAATATATTTAAAATGATCGTTCATGCTTAGTTTTGCTGTAAAATATCGAAAAACCACGCCAACATGCTGTTTTTCTTCATTTTTTGAGTATATCGTGTGTGCAAAATCCAAAATTCTTTTCGGAGGGTTCTCGTAAGTATTGGTTACTCATTATGGGTGTACCAGGAAGTGAAAACCGTCGCTAAACCCAAGGTTTAGCGATTTTAAGTGGTTTAAAACTTCAATTTACATTTTTTTTAAATTTTCCCATGTTATTTAAATGGGAAAAAAGCTGACGCGTGTGGCACTATCTAGAGTTAATTAATCGCGGTCGGACAGTGATTTTCTTTCATTGTGAGCCAAATGATGAACTTTCAAGGGGTGAGAGCGAGGATTGGAGCAATTCGGGAAATAACGGACAGTCTAATGTATACGCTCGATAACGGTCAGTCCATTTTCTTTCGCAGATCATGGTCTTATGCACCCTTGAAGTACTTATTATTGTGCGCGTCGAAGCTTGCAATATACACACGGAGCCGTACACCTCTGTTAAAGCTGCTATAGATAGTGGTAGTTCCATTTTTCCTTCTTTCACCGAGTTCACACTTTCCGCGTGTAAACGTGTTTTTTGCTGCAAACGCATTTGAGTGCCAACTACACGTTTCCATCCCTTTCTCTCTTCCATGCTTACTTTTTTCCTTACAAATAATACAATTATTATATGTTTGAGGTTGCTAGCTACGAGGCAGATATCACTTGAAGGGCCCATTATATTATCTACCGCGCCTTTGTTGTTCGCCTCTCTGGGCAATAGTTGTGAGCTCACAAGCATAGTGCAAATATTTCTGTGGCATTGGCTTATGAACACAAACTCATTGCTCTATGAACAAGTGTATATGTGCGTGAACTTGTGCGTGGGTCTGTATGTACTACACTGAATCGATATCCAATATTTTTTGGTCAACGAGAGCTTTTTTAAATGAAAATATCGTCCCGAGTACACTCACCAAAATGTATGATAACCAATTCAGTTTATTGGAAATCTCGGTATAATTTGACAAGTAGACAATTGAATGCATGATAAATCTCTAGACGCAGATGTCGTTCTGTATCATTCGCTAACCGTATAATATTCGATGAAATACAAAATTGCGCCTCGTCAAATTATTGTGCTAAATTATTTTTCAATACTTTGTATCGTTTTCGGTGATTTTAATTTTAACGAAAATTTAACGTTAGTCCTCATGAAAAATTATCAAGCCAGATTGCAAGCATTCTTAAATAATGTAAAATTCTAATAACAAAAAAGGACAGTATTTTGTGCTGGCGTGGTGTATTTTTTTTTTTTTTTTGTTTTTTTTTTTATGGTAAGTTTGAAATTAGCAACAATTCCAACTTTTAATTGCAAGCAATTCAAGAACTCACCCATGTAAGCTACCAAATTTTATTTTCTTCTGGGACATGTATGTATAACGACAAACCCTTTAAATCTATAATATGAGGTTATAAAAAAGTCAACGTAGCGTAAAAACGACTAGTACTAGGTACAGCTTTTCAGAACACGACGATTCTCGAACTGCTTGCATCACCGCTAGTCGGGAAAATGCAGCGGGGTAAAATAAAACTACCCAGAGTATGCGTTTAACTGCATCGTGACGATAAATCGGTCATTTCGGCCAGGTTACGGAACACTTGTTCTCAAAAAATCATTGAAATACTTGCGAATTCCATCAAATAAATTTTAAAAAGCTCACGGAAAATTCAGGACCATGAAAATCAAGAGTAAATATAGAAAACGGAAACAGAAAGAGAGAGAAAGAGAGATTACATGTACAAGCCAATGGCTTTTTTACAAAGCGTGACTTTGAGCGTGGGTGTAGTTGCTGTACACGTTGCCCAAACGTGCGCAGTATACGCACTCATTGCATGAAAGAAATGCTCGGCTGGTGCACTCGGTCACTTTTAACCATTATGGCTCACCAAACATTCGTTAAAAACGAAAAAAAAAAAAATAATAATAATAATAAAACAAGCTTGTGCACAGTGACGTTGAGCAACGGAGCGGCTGCTTGCAGTGCTACTGCTGCTACAGAGCGAGCGGCCTTTGAAAAACGTCGAGTCAAAGAGAAAGAGCATTCCAAGTGGTAACTAACACACGAGTGTTGGCCTCGCGCGCGCGCTTATGGCGCGGCAGAAGCTAGTCTAAGTGTCGGTGTGCCAGTGCATACGTGTATGCTGGTAAGTGTGTATGTGAAAATGTGTTGCCAGGGCCAAAGTCTGCTGTTAGTTTATATCGTCTAGCTCGACTCGCAGCGTGGATAGCCACAAATTCCATGGGAGCTCGGCAGCGGCGTCGGCAGTAGCCATAAAACGGCGCGAAGAATGGGAAGCCGGCCAAAACAATCGAAATGTTCCTGCAGAGGTAGTAGCAAACTCTCTCTCTCTCTCTCTCTCTCTCTCTCTCTTGGCTATGTATATGTACACCCACACACAGAGCCACACTTACAGTCGGACTCGTATAACAAACGCACTTAACTTTCAACGTCGGGGCAAAGCAATGTCGCGAGTGCGAGTCTATACGCGCTCTTGTGCAGGCTACTGCAACACCGCACGCAGAGATAAAGACGCCGAGACGGGAAAAAGCACGAGCAAGCTTGCTCGAGTAATAGACATTTTTTTATTCGATTGCATTATTGCGCACCAGCAGGGGTGCTTTGCGCAAGCACAGACACATGCATTGCAAAGACCGAAGGCTTTCTTTTGCTCGCGGAAATGTATGACTCGCGTCAAGGATGTGCGCTTGAGCCCATTCGTATCACTGTTCTAAAATACCGTACCATAACATTTTTCAGGCAGCGTGCAAGCTTCGTAGGGCAAATATGGAAGGGAAATTCTTGCGATATTTCTGTATATAAGCCTACGACGCATAAAAAAATCATTTCTACACTCGAATAAACCTTAATAATAAATGTTTTTTTTTATACTATCTATTTTTAATCCTTGGCTATTGATATGAATGAGCTATAACCAAGATGAAAAAACAGTTCATGACTTTTTTCAAGAAATCTATAATCCATGGAAGTTTTGCAATTATCGACGACAAGTCGCATCAATTTTTAAAAGACTTTTTTCAAGCTGCCTCAAATGATCATTTGATCAAAATGACGCGATACATTCGTAAGCTTCTTAATGTTTTGACTATGTTCGGTACACGCAAGCACCACAACGAATACGTAAATCGAGTGTCAAAGTTTCCAATTAGACCCACTAATATGATATCGAACTTCTCTCCTCCTGTCCTTCTCTGCTGTGGTGGCCAATAAATCATTTGCATTATTGCATTCTCTTTGCATCGGCGTATTTTTTCTATAGCGAATGAAAATTGCTATGTATTACGATGCGTGTCACGTGCCCAAGCGCCACGTATGTGGTTGTAGGAGTGTGTATGTGTGTATCTCAGTGTGTACCCCGAGGCCATGAGCGCGTGTATATGTCCACGTCCTCGCATAGGGGCGCAACCGCCACACGTGCTTACAGCCACTCGCTTTCGGCCTCGGTGGACGAGAAATCAAATGATCGCTCCCGCTGACCAACCAACCGACCAACCACACTACCGCCAACTTCGATCCTTGGCGATAACGAACGGTATATAGTGATAGGGACACGGCTCGTTGCTGCCGGCATCGCAGCGCGACTAGCTCACCCCATCGTGCTCCCTCACTTTTCTCGTATCTGGCCAAAGTTAACCCTTAGCTTCGTGCCTCCGGCCTCGTATAACTTTCTCTACTTGGCTACTGCTGCCTCTGCTATACTACTTCTACTAGTGCCGCGGCTGCCACCGCTACCGCCTTCGTCGTCTTTTGCTACTGTTACAGCTTTTTTTCTCCCCCTACCCCTTGCTCACTCTCTCTCTCTCTCTCTCTCTCTCTCTCTCTCTCTCTCTCTCTCTCTCTCTCTCTCTCTCGTTTTGCTCACTCGGCTCTCTCCTTCTCTCGCGCGCGCGAGCTCTACAGACTGCCAATTTACATTGAGAACGCGTGGGAGCATACCATATAGATTTCCATTCTAACTCGATATAGAGCTCGGATTATCTCGACTCACTGGCCCGCAGTTACATAATTTTTCATTTTACGTGAGAATTTTCCTCAACACCCGGCAAAATCCGATTCACCGTTTGAAACTTAATTTTTGAATATCTGATTACGAAACTTACCTCCTTTACGGAGTGATTTTATAGCATCGTCAGCTCGAAATTAACTTACTTTGGGTTCTTACTCTTCAGATACATAAATAAATTAAAATTCCAAAAGACTGTATGAAGTAGAAAGTAGTACAGATCAATATATCGCCAGACAGTCTATTTTTGATCTCAAAACACACAAGTGCACATCATCCTCGCCATTTTTTCTATTATACTTATTCGTGAAACAGAATGAAATGATATTTTGCCGTAGAATAATGTAATGCCAAGCATGTAATATCGACGCCTATATGAATTTACATTATAATCATGCAGCGCAGTATAGTACGAGCGGTAGCGGCGTCGAGTGTTGGCGAGTATACCCAGCGGAGCTCCTGGAGTCGCGCGAGCGATAAAAAATAGCGGGTATGAGTATACAGGAGTGCGACGAAAGATATTTCCTCCTCTCTGCCACGGCGATGTGTATAGGACCACAAGACGAATACTCCGTCAGAATGCTGATCCCCAGGCAAGTTTTGGATCTCGGCCAAGCCAGTTATCTACGGCCGCCAAAAGCGAAGAAAGAGAAGAAGCGAACATGCGACGAGGAAAAAGGGGCCGAGGGTGCAGCACTGCTAGTAACGCTAGTAATAGTGGAGCTGTGCAGGCATATGTATGTACGTGCGCGAGCGGCGTATGCAGAAAGAAAGAGAGCGAAGAGAGCAGGAAAGAAGAGAGAAAAGACAACGCTCCAAATGAAAAAGGGCTGAATAAAAAACCCCCTCGGATGATGTGTGTACGCGCGAAAAATTAAAAGGAATGTGAACAGATTTTCGCTTTAAAATGAATTATTACCCGGGAATTTTTCTTATGCGCGATGTGCCGTATCGCGTATGTATAGGCATGTCTACAATTAAAATGTTTGCAAGAACCCGTTTTAATATTTAGGCTAGCTCATGAAAAAGCGATTTGTCTCTTTTTCTTCCAGCTGGAAATTTGCAAAATGAAAAGCGGATATATAAGGTATCCCGTGAAACAGGGAGAAAAATAGATGTTTCGATTAAGCCTCTAGTATTTTAATGACCCTTTAATTGTGCATTTAAAATTCAAACGAGTTAATTAATAACCAGCTAGAGTAATTAGTATTTTTTAAGAAAAAAAACTCGAGTCTCAAGCCAAGGTCCGGATAGGGCTGTGAGAGCGAGTACATATATCTAGGCTGAAAACAGAACTTGGCAGGCAAGTAGCCATGAAACATGGAATCCTCTTGCTTAATTATATATGAGATATAGCTTTTTGCAGCTTAGAGTGAAAACTCTGTAAATATAGTTTTCATATGCAGGCTATTCAAAAGCGTATCTTTTACATTTTCATTTCGTTTTTAACGTTTTCACTGCTCGTTTTCTCTCTCTCTCTCTCTCTCTCTCTCTCTCTCGCTTTCACAGCTGCACTGCACACACGTTGTGTATATATATTCACGTTTTCTTAGTCATACTTTTCCTCTAACGACGCCATTGTTTTTTCTCCATTTATCATTTCCATTGGCAATTTTTCCTAGATTATTCAAATTTTCGCTACTCTCTTATCTCGGCTTCTATAGTCTTCAGTCTCTCTCTCTCTCTCTCTCTCTTTCTCTCTCAAGCACCAGCATAGTTTTTCTATTCTCTCCTTTTTGTTTTATGCCATATACGCCCTGGTGCGTTCTTGCGTGCTCCATTGAGCTGAACCCCTTTGGGGCTCTCTTTTTCCTTCACGCGCGCCAGTCTCATTTTTTTCCTACCAAGAACTAAAATGTCACGAATTTTTACGAAGCAATGAGACACGGAGATAGCGCAAGCGAGCGCGGACGAGATGTGTCGCCCCGAGTACATAGATCGCGGCACGCGGCGTAAAAAAGTATATGTACGCATATACGGCGAGGAGCTTTCACGTTCATTGTCCTTTTGATACCGTGGCGCGAGCTCGGCTAGCTGGCAGCGAATAAAGTGTTAAAAGGATGCCACGCAGTGCCGCGACTGAGACGCGAGCAGCTCGCAGCCAGCAAAGTAGCTGCAGCTCGCCCGGCCCAAGTCTCTTTTGTAAAAGTGCGCGAATATTATGAGCTCGTTGCATTAACTCTCTCTCTCTCTCTCACTACGCAAAGGATTTCTGCGGCACTCTTGATAAAAAAAAAAGAAGGGAACCGGCTTGCGAGCACGTTATTATGGTTGCCAAGATAAAGAGCTGAAAAATCCGCCTTTAATGGAGCCCACTTGAAGCTCCACAATTATATTATTTTCATTTTCTCGAGGATAACTTTAAAAATAACATTTAAATATGTAAATATGGGACGAGCGCGCGAGATACAGCGTATAGAGCAAAGCGACACCGCGCACTTGAGAATTATTTTGCTCTGTGTACAATATTTTAATGAGAATTAATGCATTAGAAAAACAAGCAAGGCATTTGGGCGTGCGCCTCGTGCACTAGCGCGTCTTTTTACTGGCATGACCTAAATGACTTATATAGCGCAGTGCTACTGCCGCCACCGCCGCCGCTGAAGCTGCTCTCCGCGTGCGAACTGCAACTCGGGAAATGTGAGAAATCTGCTGCGCAAGAGTTGATACATCCTGTGGTCGCTTTTATGCTCAGCAAAATAGTGCAGCTTATGCACTGTGTTCCAAACTGATGGAAGTCACGTACACATGCTATACGTATATCTACACACATACGCAATGAGAGAGAGAGAGAGAGTCGAGATCTTGACTGTTTGTGTATGTGTCGTGCATATATGCACGGCCCAACTCGCCCTGCCCTCCGCATCTTTTGCACACGTAATAAATTTGAGTCATCTGTACGTTCATGTATACACGTAGCGGACGCCAGATAGCGTAGGTATATAAGAATTATGTCTACAAATCTTAAGCTTTTCATTTTTGTCACAGGAACATTAACAAAAGGGACGAGTCGAGTGGGCCATCGTCGAAAACGAGGCCTGTACAACGAACGAAATAATTCTCGGCGCGCCAAATCCTATTAAGACTTTTCTTGATGGAAATTCAAAAGCATAAAAGCTTAATAAAGACGGGGAAGATGCGCGATAGAGAGAGCTGAGTACAGCTGAAGTAGTGGTGTGAACTACATCGGTGTGCGGGAGAGGGAGCGCGCGCCATTGTACACCTCCTCCCCTTCCTCGTACACTCGCTTCGGTGGAAAATTTGTTTATGCAAATTTTAAATGCTATGAGAAACGTAACTTCTAATTTCTCCACAATTAATACAAATTAAGCTTCTGCCCAGACTAATGGAAAACACATTTTAACTCTCTCACACTCGCTTCCTCTCCAACTGCGCCTGGCCTACCCTTAATTGTCTTTCCCTCACTTTTCGGTCCTGTCTTTCTTTTTTACTAGCACAGCTTTTAAAGAGTTTAAGCTCTCCGGCCTCGTCAAGTTTTAAGCTCGCGCCGAAGCCTGGACTCGAAAAAAATGTTGTCTTGTCTGCGACAAACGCAGCGGATTTGCAAATTATTTATGGCATCGATTAACGAGAGCTTCCACGCTCATACGTACATTACTTGCACGCACGCAGCCATGAAATTCATATTTTTCAACGCGCCATCCTCGGCTCGCACATTCATACGTTTTTCTTAGCCATTACAATAATACATTGGCAATCTAGATAGATTTTAGTATGCGCAGCAGGTACAATTGCTACTCGCGCATGCATGCATGCATGCCATGCGTATGCACATGTTAAGCGCAGGCACATGCGGGCGCGGGCTTGTACTTGTATTTGTACGTATATATCCACCCTCGAACGTATAGGTGAACACATATATAGATGCAAGCTCGCTCGCGTATACATATAGGTTCGCTAGACCCAAACACGGGCAGCTGCGTGTGTATGCTCTATAACGCGAACTCGTGTGGCATTAGACTCGAGCGAGACAGCTGCATGGCTTTTTCCAACGACAGAAATGCCAGCCATATTCGCCACTGCAGCGCGAATAATGCGCACATGTGTTTATACGTAGGTATATAGAGAGATACAGGAGAGCGACGAAAGCCGCGCATACGTGCAAATTTTTTTCCCCAACTCCATATTGCAACAAATGGAAACAAATATCAAAGAGCGAGGCTGAGAGAGATCAAAAAACGGGAAGAGTCAGCTGAAACGGAACAATATTGCGATATGTACTTGAATGTATCAGAGGAAAAAAAAGCCCAGTAAGAAAGTCAGCGAATACAATATCGGCTCGAATAGCGCGCAGCAAAAAAAAACAGTGAAAATAGAGCGCAAATGTTTAATTCATCACACGGTCTCGGCCGTTTACACTTGTAACCCCCCGTTTCTAAAACAATTAGTTTTATCCCTCGCAACAGCTTCGGGCGTTGATGGCCACATATATTAATGTATATTCATGGCGTACATACACACATGACGCGCTAGTGACATTGGAGCTCACGGGCGTGTAGTTACCGCCGACGGACTTTAAAAGAGACGAAAGTATGTTCCGTCACGTCAAAAATTCTTCCGCATTTTTCCGCTGTTACTCGCATGCTTACAAGAAAGAGAAAGGAGAGACTTTCAAAAACTAAATTTAAGCAAACAAACTCCAGACCTAACGTGTTTGTACACGCACGAAAGTTCAAGTAGCTAAATATATTCTGCAGCACGCATTTTTCCACAATTCTCCGCCTTTTTTTACTTGCCTTTTACAATAGCCTATCACAAAGCACGCTAATACATGACAGAATAAAAATGAGGTTAACAAATTATACAAGTTGAGTGACAGCTTCGAAAATAAATAAAAAAATTATCTGATCATAGCCTCATAAAGATTTCATCAGCATTTTGCGTTTATCCAATTCATCAATTTAATTTCGCGGTATCTGCAATGTTACGTATATATAGATTGGTGAGAAACATAATAGCCAGAGCAAAATCACGATACCATTTAATTAATGTCTGTCGTACTAAAGGGAGGAATGGCTTCCAAGCGTGTGAAATTTATTGATCACGGCTTTTTTCAACAATCTTTACTTTTTCCCTAAAAGTCACCGCTGAGTTATGTGCGCACTAGGAAACTTTTGAACGGAACTAGAAATTGAGCCTAGAGCACAGATTACACTTTTATCTTGATATGTCCTTTTTTGTTAATTTCAATGTTAACGAAGAAAATCCCCGGTGTAGACCGACTGTACGTGTTCATTATAAAAAATAGATTTTTCGTTATATAAAGTTAAATTTATTAATGATTTGTAATTGTACTGATTTGTTTAATAAATGTTGTCATCCAATATTTACTAAGTATGACGTCATTAAAGCAGCATGTGAAAATATAAATTTTACGCACGCACACATGATAATAATAATAATAACAATAATAATTTTGTTATTAAAGAATAATGGTCAAATTACCCGCACGCGAGCTTTAACTACGCGGCAAAGCTCGTGTTTATATACACATATATATCCCTGGCGTAGCTGTTTATATGCCTGTACGTTGGAAGTCGCCAGCTTGTGTCTCGTTTTGCGCTTCTCTGTTCTTCAATGAATTTCGTCGCTCCCCGTCATCGTCGCAGTATATAGTAAAGTGACCAAGTCATTGTGTCACTGGGTCGAAGCTTCAAAAGTGGACCCTGCATGTATACACACGTGTATACATAATATATACGTATAAACGCCTATCTCGCACTAGCACAGCCTCTATACCTTTGGCTCTTTTGACGTGTGCAAGTGGAGCTTCTAGCTGTTAGTAGCTAGCAGCATTTCCTCGAGACTCGTTTTTTTTTGTATAATCTAGACGTGAATAAGGGAGAGGGAAAAGAGAGATTTCTTTCGTTCATATCACGCAGCTATACGTAAGCTACGTCTGTTTGTTCACCTGCGTATATGTATACATATACGTTCTACTATTCTCCGGAGAAACAATGCCAACTCGTACACTGGGGGCTGTTGCACTATGCGCTCTATATACTCCGCCACCACCGCCTCTGCCACTGACGCTTCTACTACTAATTTTAGTGTATAGTGTACCCGCATACATACAGCGACAATGTCGTTCCTGAATAGAAACTGGTAAACGTACGGTAGACCGATAAATAGAAATCTTACCAATTTCGCAAAAAAAAAGTATATAGATTAAATCTTTGACACAGTCGTGACATTTCTGCCGGTAACAAAAAGCTTTCTCATCGGAGCTGAATTACAATTTCAGTAGAATCTTAATTTATCACAAAATGGCATAGGTAGTTCCGATCGACTGTCATATTTGAGTGCAAGAAGAATAACAGCTGACATATCCACGAAGAAAAAAGTTGGGCTTGATATCTGCAGGCTCTGCCTGGCGCAAGCTTATACATACATATCGGAGACGGAGAAGACGAAGAAACTTTTTTAATAAAGATTCATTGGTAAAGAATGAATAAGTCCGCATCGCAGCTTGCTCGTATATATAGGATCTATTTGGGTAACGAAGCAAATGATCTTTCAATCGGAAGCTTAATATGAATATATTGACATTTTTACAATGAAGTTGAGAGGCGCGCGGATTCGCCGGATCGAGCCGGCCTCGAGAAACAATTAGCCGACTGCTGATTCAGTTGCGGGGCCGATCGATGAAGCGAGTTCAAGCTTGAAATCGCGTACGCTGCTGTCTGTCTGTACACAGAGGCAGCTATATAGCAGAGAGAGAGATCGAGAAAACAAAATATCTTACAAGGTGAAGAGCCCTCGGTGCAACGAGTCGGAAACAAGCTAGAATAAATACAACCTGTAGATGTGAACAAGCACACACACGATCTTGCTGTATTATACAGCGATTCTCTCCGCACGCGGCTTCGCTAACGCATTATACGTATACGTACAAGAACGAGAAGGATAGTTTCAACACGCATCTACGTGTGCTCTCTTGCTCCAGCATATTAATAATTCAAGCATGCACTTCGGGAAAATGCATCAAGTCTTCCCTCACTATCTCTATCTCTATCTCATTCTCTCTCTCTCTTCCTTCCGCGAAGGTAATATCAAGTATACAAAGTGCACGAGTCAAAGGATACCAGCCGCGTCTTTATTTATAAGATTAGCCCGATGGAAGCAGAGCCCTACTCACTCTATGATGCCACCCCATATTTCTTCGCGCTCGCGCGCGCGCGCGTTCCTCTGGGCTTTTCTGTCTAGCTTCTGCTACTGTTGCTGCTGCTGCTACTGCTTTCTTCTCTTGTGCCAAGCAGACGTTTGCCGCATATAAGCCACTACGTATCGTCTCTCCTCTCTCGCTCTCTCTCGCTCCTCCTCGTGTACGCACTGCGATATATACCGTATACGTGATGCTACTGCGTCAAACCCTTGCTGTGTGTGCGCGAGCGAGGAAAATGTTCAAAATCAACATTATCTTTTTCCCTTTTGAGAAAGAGAGAGAGAGAGAGGAAAAAGATGGGGCAAAAAATTCAACGGGAAATTTCGAGTATTTTTATCTCTTATATACCAAACATACTTGTGACTAAAAGCTATTTTATAATAGCTCGCGCAACAGATCTAAGTATTTTTTTTTGCCCTCCAGCTTTGACAATCGAAAAATCTGACACAAAGTTTTGAATTTGTCGTGCGAGCTTGTGCGTGAGCGCCATTCAGTTTAGCTTGCAATCAGGAAAATGAAAATAAAAATGTACGCAAATCGGATTGACTCAAACGTGCATTTAAACTAGAAGAGCTTTTCTTATTTACACTGTAAAAAGTCGAATAAAAAAACTGACAAGCTTATCGAAAACTTTTTGAGTTTTTCTGTAAAAACAAAAAATTATTTTCATAATATACATTGGTGTAAATCAAAAGACGAGTGCTTCAACGAACGTATAATATATTAAACTATAATATATTCAAAGTCTATAACTTTGAAATAAAAAAAAACGGCATAAAGCGATATTAATTTTTTGTTGAATCATACCAACAGATATAGATAACCGATATCCTAACGCTAAATTAATTTCAACTTATTTATTAAAAAAGGTTTTTTTCAAACGTTCAGGGAAAACTTTATTATAATTCATTATTGCCCTGATCGATGAACAAATAAATCGTATAAATAAAATAAAGTATAAGTATTGGTTTGATTAATAAAAGCCCTGGAAAAATAAATTTGCTCGGAAGCTCGAATGTATATTACGACGTGGATGAAGAATAATCACAGCTTTCAGTGAGTAACAGAGAGAAAAAAAAGAAAAGCGCGCATTGCCTCACAGGCGCAGCGTACTCGTTGTGTTATTTGAAGCACTTACACGTCAAAGGTCTCTCGCCGGTCGTATTTTTAATTCGCGACGTGCACTAGCTCTTTACATTATTCTTTGCGCAAAGACACACGCACGCGTACGCACACACGCTCTCTGACTTTATGAGTTCACCGAGTCATCGTATTTTCTACTCCCTTTCACGATACACAAAGCCCTTTTTTTTTGTTCCAAAGCTACTTCATAGCCAAGTCAGCCCCCCCGCAGTCCATATAGCCAACTATCATCTTACCTCGCAGCCGGGCTGACGATGACAGTTTGCACCTGCAAGTCGCACTTTGACCTGCATAATACAAGTCCGCTCAGGCGAGCTTTTACACATGGACAAAAAAGGCCGGCGGCCCTGGTATATCTGCGCCAGAGGGGCCGAGAGGCTGCTACCGTTGCATTACACGTTGATCATATTATACGCGCTCGGCACATAGTTCTATATACGATACTCGGAACCACACTCACAACTCAAGTAGCTCGAGTCGACGCGCGCGCGTACACCGCAGCTGCAGCAGTGGCGGTGCCGCTGCCGAGTAATTCAATAGTCGTGCTCGCGCGCGCACATGCGGCTCCTTTCATTTAAAGGCCTTTGTCGATTTCGAGCTTTAATTAAGAGAAATTAGCGGGAATCTTAACTATCTGGATGAAGTCGGACGCAACACGCGAAGCCCACGAGTACGCGCGAGCGGCGACATTGCGCGAGTTACGCTTATTATAAATGTGTACTGGCTGGCATATGAGTTAGCCCCGACCTCGTTGAATCTTCGGAATCCGCATGATAGAGCTTTGTTGCGGGGCAAAAATAACGAAAGGCACGATCGATCCGTATTGGTCGCTAGCACTGCCGAGTGCCCTCGGTTATTTTCAATTGTAACTTCATTTGGAGGGGTATCTTTATCTTGCGTATGGTCTCAATTAAACCATTACTCACTGTTCATCCATTAAAACTCGATTCGCAATTTTGTGCAGTAGCTGTGCGGCTTAATAATTGATAAAGTGGATATTCGATTAACGAAGCTTTCTGCAGTCATGGCGAGAGTAATCGTTATAGATACGGCAAATAATGTGTTTGTGCAATCATCGATGCTTGAGAAAGCTCCTCTTCTCGAATCATTATCTATATACTTGCACTCTTGAATCTCGTCTACCAACTCCATTGAATACTATAATTGTATGCGTGATAAAATTATAAGCAGTGCTGAAACTCCTAGATTGACTTCTGACGATTTTTTTTCCATAATTTATAATCAAATTTTCATTTTCACTTCCTTCAAATTCTATGAATAAGTAATTTTACTTATTTACTGCTGCTCCTTAATGGATGATTTACGGTAGAAATTGCAAGTTTTTAATTTTTTTTTGACAGGTAATGGCGTTTGAATGGGACCTCCTAAGCTAAATTACAAAAGGTATTAAGCTCATCAGCGTAAAACTTCATACAGGCACTAGGTGAAATTAAATTTAATTTTGCTTAACGTTTAGTGAAACGTATTCGTTCACTAATTATGCTGTTCGCCGCTCTTGTTATGAATATTAAGCTCTGTGAAGAAGAAAGACGTTGATATTTCACCTGACTCGAAATATCATAAATCGCTGTCATATTTTCACGTGTAAATTCGCATAAATGCATTTGTGATTCGTTGTGCAATAATCTCTGTCTTGTTTTTAAATTTGATTTAATTCTAGTTCGAATTTCATGACAGATATTACATACCAATCATTACACGGGATAGTTTAATATTAAATAGCATAAATAGCATTAGATATCAGGGTATTGAAAATCTATATTATGATAAATATTAATTCTCATCATATCATGTGAGTAAAAATATTGACATTAAAAAAAAGCTAAATACTGTGATAGTAAAGAACTCGGAATTTCTTACGTAACCCGTAACTCGTGTAATTTAACTACTCGACCATAAGCTACGACAAGGTTTTATGAGGAAGAAATAAAACCACCATTATTTTCTCTATCTATAGATAAACTTGCCTTAATTTATTGATGTAAGCCAGCATTTAAATTATGAAACTGTTCCTTCGCTTCATTAACTCCGAAATAGCAGACCAATAGAAAATCGTATCAGAAAAATGCCGAACACATCTATTAATTGTATCTGGAACTCATTTTATGAACACGGTTATTTCTTCATTACATGAAATTAAAAGAAAATTATTAAAGATATTAGGCATTAAAATTACTTGGTAAAGAAATATCTGTATAGTTTTTACATAATTACTAATTTCAAAGATTGTCACGTATCATTTTAAACTTGTGCAATATTCAATGAAAATCACCTTGTATTTTTATTAACCTGCAATCTATTTTACCTAATAGTAATTATACCAAACTTTTGAAAAATTCATTTTGTAATTTTTTTTTGATAAATTTATAAATTTAATCTTAAGACGGAAATGTATCGACTTTTGGTGCTGAAGATATCCATACTGCCACGGTTCGGTTACTTACCGACCATCGATAAGATACCTTCTAATGACAAATATTTATGGACATTAAAAAGACTAAAATAACTATGTACAAGAAAAATTTTTTTTAAAGACTTTTGACTTCGATGATAGATTTACGGCAGTCAGACGTGAAGAAATGTATGACAAAGCTGAATCACTCGTGGTATGATTCTTTGCTTATGATTAAGTTATTAGTAGGTAATCTGTGTAACGGTAATTGTTATGATACACGCCTCATTCGAGGCTCCGTGTAATCAAAAAACGCAGAGATCTCTCTTCTTTTATCGCGTCGCCTGTACGCATCGTATGCATTACATAAATGTCGAAGGACGGCGCCGAGTTAATAATAGCATTTTGTACGTAAGTGCATACGCGAGAAGTCGTCTTGATCACGACGACGCACGTACATAAGCACGCTTGCATGTATGGGTAAGTCAGTCGTGCTGCACGTCTATGGATAATGCTCCGTGCGTGTTACTGTGCGTTTTTTCTCAACGCTTATGATTCTATACTCATTGAGTTTCCAACTGTGTATCGTTTTCATCGAGTCCGAGTGGCTAATACATGTGTACGACCGTCTGGTATCATTAATCCAGTTATGTGCACCTTGGGGGTCGCGATAATTTTCCAAAATCATTGCCGAACATCGTATTCGTCCAAAAGGCTGAGAGGCACGTAATGGCGAAGTGGATATACCCATTGCGTAACGCATTCGCTCCCGCGAGGGTATGTGGGGGCGTTCGGAGTTCTGACTCCTGAAGTGATTCACGTATTCCAGTAGTTTTCCTCCCCTACGGCTCGTGCTCTAATATTCTGATTGATTTTCTCAATCGCATTGGCCTCCATCGAATTATCGTTGCGTTGAAAATTTAATTAAACTCGCATTGAAATGCTCGGCACACTTCAATCAGTGGAACAAGCGAACATGCACGTTGATTTTTTCTTAATAATATCCACCCGTATGTGGTTTAACGTACGTGTAAAACGCTTAATCATAGTGTAGATATTTTGATATTTCCATCGGTAGAAGTTCATTAGCTTAACTAATGTAAATTCAATCGATTGAAAGATTTTTCTATTTCGCCAATTTTTACGAATAGTCGCTTTTACGAGCAAGCTCGACTGTAAATACATATGTTGAGACAATAGCTGTGACACATATAATCGGGCAGTGTCAAGGCTTCTGTCTTCCTCATATGAGGATAGTGGAAGAGCAAATAATACACTCGATATTACTTTCTATGAATGAGAAAAATTCTGATTGAAAACGAGGAGGCAGTCGATGATTTGCGCTCGCGTGGGAGCAAAGAAAAAGGAGAGAATCGATATCGAGTACGATTCGTTCGCGACCATATAGATTCGTCGCGGCAAGTAAGAAATGCCTACAGCGACTTTTGCAAGCGAACGCAAGTGCACGTGCAGATTTTGCGACGTGGCGGAAAAAAGAAAAAGTACGCATATATATATACAGGACGGAGAGAGAAAGAGAAAAAGAGAGATGGAGTGCAGCACGGCTGCACATGGGGTAGGGCAGTGGAAATTTCCACTGTCGCCCGCGCGCACGGATACCATGTGAAACGGTCAATACTCTCTTTCGCGCGTGCTGATGTCTGTACGCGCAATTCTTGCCCCCCTCTCCATGTCTCTCTCTCTCTTTTTATCTTTGCATCCTCCATCTACTTCTCCTCCCCTTCTCCTCGTCCCAATGATCCTCATTACATTGGGATTCGAGCTTCAAAATTGTATTTTACTTTTTCCTAGGAAGTTTGTGTAAATAATCGTAATTGTTACTATATCTAGTGTAGATCGAAGAGTAATTATTTTAAGAAAAACTGGAACGTTGCCTTGAGTCGCATTCAAGTTTTTTGTTAATCATGACGCAAAGAATTTATTCATCAAGAGAATACCATTTTTACTTCAATTGATTTTTATTGTAAAAGAGTATGCGTATAAGACCAGACACTGTGTTAAGATTGAGTCTCCAAACTGTCTTTTGTTACAAATACCACAATTTTCATATATAGCTCATAATATCTTTTGTGAATTTGCAAAAAGACACTTTTCTTTGTCAGCAACGTTTATCAACGTTTTCTCGCATATCGCTATTAAATTTCATTCGTCAGAGTTATAAAACGCGACTTTGATGCGATTATGTAAAACTTTTTTATTCATTCGAAATGCCAGAAATAGGCACTTTTATGTACAATAATCTTTATAGTAGCCTTAACGAGGAACATACACATAGCTGTTGTGACCATGCAAAATATCGAACGATTGTACCAGTAAGAAAAATCGCATTTTCTATGCTACTGTTTCTATATACCCGATTGTGAATCATTTTTTCTTATCAATTAATGCCTTCAATGTAAAATCTAGAGTAGAAGCTAGAATACAAATTTGCCAAACAATTAATCAATAAAAAGCAATATAATTTTAATTTTGAAAATAAGTAATCAAAATTTTATGAAAATATGATGAATTATAAATTTTATTTGTAAAGTTGACGAACAATAATTTTAACTTTTTTATCGTATGATTGAATAAAATTACATTTAATAAGTTCGTTAGTTTAATTTTGTTCAATTCAAACAATGGTTTCATAGCTGATAATTGCATAATCTTAATTATCTCAATGTTACAAGTAAAAGTACTAGACTTTTTTATCATAAGACGCTTGAATAAATTTTCATATCAGTTTGAAAAACTAAAATAGCTCTGTACATCGTAACAGCAGCTATGAAGATAGACATATTGTAATATATCCATTCATAACTTTTGAAAAAAATTGTTTGTTTTGTTCACTTAGATCAATGCAGTTACAAAATCTCATCCATAATCAAGCTCTAGATCTGTCACAAATCTGATAAATTAATCCATTGCATTAATAAAATGTGAATCATTTTATCAAACAATACGTACACAACTCAACTTGACATCAATGCAACTTAACTTGAAACTTTTTTAAATTGTTATTGTTAAATAAAATGTAGACCATCAATTCATTTTTTTCTGTGAATTGGTTAGAAGTTATATGAAAATTATGTCTAAAATTGAATTTTGACATAACTTTTCTCTAGTATTCAATGACTATGCATAATACATAATATTTTTCAATCAAAAATAACTATGTTTATGATAAATTTTCCTTATTTACGAATGCTGTTTTTTCTTCTCATTAAATTTTCCAATTTCTTAAAAATATATAACTTGCAAGGAGACTACCCGGGTCATGGATTTGCTCCAAAACTTTTTTGGGGTCTCCTGGTGCCCAATAATGAAGGTCTCTGTGTTTAGTTTAAACTCATTTTTTGTTCTTTGCATTTTTTTTGTTTAGGTGCTTCTAAATCGATATAGAAAATAACAACGACTTTTTTTATAGGAAAAATCTTTTGAGAAATGGGCCCTAAGGCCCATGAGATTAAACTAAACACAGAGAGCTTCATTATTGGGCACCAGGAGACCCCAAAAAATTTTGGAGCAAATCCATGACCCGGAGTTGGGGTGGTCTCCTTGTTACTTAATTAAGTTTTCATTTTGTCAGTTATTTTAACTGCAACTTTTAAATCCTTTGCAGCGAATTATCATCCGCTTCGATCGAACAATTTTGTCATTTCATTTGTACTAAAATAAAAGCATAATGATTAGTTTAACCTTATGACGATCTGTTTCAACAGTAATAAAAATGAGCTTTCGTTCATTTAATAATAAATACTTAATTCAATTACAGTTAGACAAGACTCAAGAGAAATAGAGGTTGCATTCTAAAAAAATTAAATACTGTAAATTTTTACACAATTAAATAGAAATGAAAAATTTTTAAAATAATTTCATTGGTTTTACAAAATCTTGTTAATGTTTTTGAATATGCAACATTTTACCGTGTGCGAATTTGAGCGCTCAAACAATCCGTCTGCTATCGATTGGTGTTGGTAAAGCAGATCGTATACACCGAGCTAGTATCATGTACAGAATTCATAATACAAATCACAGCTTGGCTCTGCAGATGTCAATGCTTTTCAAAATGCCACTTTGTTTACAAAATTCAAACCTGACATGTGTTTTCCATGCTTTCTGATTCTGATTCATTCATAATCTAGAATAAAATCGCTTAAAAAATGCCAAGATAAATGCGTCGAGTTTCAACTGTTTACGAATTTTCGTTTCATGCAACGCGAGCGGTGAGCTCAAATAGTTGAAATTTTACCTCATCGAGCGATCTAAAAAGATTCCTAAAATCTCTCAACCTCAAAAAATAGGATACTTAGTTCAAAATTTATTATGAGGTCAATGTCTTCTTTTTCTCAAGCAAACGTGGACAGATGAGTTTGAACTTTGAAATGAGTTTTGAAGATCTGCTTACGAAAAGTGAAGTCTCAAAGAGTCACCTGAATAATAACAAGTACATCATTACTTTGAATGTTGCTCACTTGAGCACGAGTCAGACGAAACAATAAAACATCGCAACGTCAGGTGTGACGTTGTAAACTTTGGCTCGCGGAATCGAGCTAACGTGTTTTCCTCCGAAACCGTACATAAAGTACAAGTCGAGCAATAAAAGCACGTGCATGAGGTAATTCCGAAGCCATGCGCGTGCAGCAGCCGACGCATCAGAGCCCGAGTCCTTTGAAAATTAGGTATTAAACGCGTCTGGCACACACAGACACAGACGTCTAAATATTTGAGTTATACATATATGTATATAAATAAAATTCCGAATAGACGATTGGGCCGCGTATTAAAAAGAAGGTCACGGCGCAGTAGCCCATTTCTGTTTTTACGTAGTGCGCGGCACCCGATATATACATAGTACTTACACACAGCAGCGGGTCTCGCAGCTCACGGACGCGAAGGGAGTATATATTATCGATTCTACCCTGCGAAGATTCTAACCACTGTTGCCTTCGCTTCTGCCCAGCGTCTGCCTGCCTTTAGGTGCTGTGCACTTGCAATCCTCGTTACTTATATATTATATATAAGCACACGCATCTGTAATATACGTCAGTCGAGGTATATAGCTATTGGAACTTTATCTTCGGCCGTCAGCCGTATACACGTCTTGTTTTTTTAACTATAGTCGCAACGAGACACGTACGTAGTTTCAGCCGATGCTTTTGCAAAAACGTAGTATTTATATCTGCTGTTAGCGCGTCGAATTGGCTTAACAAGTACGTGCTTTGCCGGGGAATCCCTAGACGCTTTTGATTCAACTGAATCGACTGAGTAAATATGCGTTGGAGCAAATTATTATATATCCTTTGACTGAATAATCAAAGGATCGACATAATAGTGGTGATATAAATTTTAACATGATCTCTCTAATTTATCTGATATTTTCCTACAAAGATATTATGACAAGCTGATATACAAGTACTCCAAGTTACGTTTATAAGTGAAATGATGTTTGAAAAAGCCAAGCATATCCAATGAGTTTCCACAATTACAAAGTTATAGGAACTTGATATTTGAATTGAAGCAAAGTTTTTTCTAAAGTCAAAAATATTACTAGTATCATAAATTTGTTACGTTCAGCTTGAAACTGAAAAGCTCTCTATTAATGCAGTTTTCGAACAAAATAAAGTCACAATATGAACGACGCGCAGACATGCCAAAAGCAGATCTACTTTTCATACTGCGACTTAATTATATGATATATCGCGATTGCATGATTTACATCACTCATCGTCCCCATCTCGTGTCAAGAAGGTCAAAAGCACAACTGTGACATTATGTTATACCTATGAGCTCGTGTGGTCAACCGCTACCACCGCTGTCGCTGCAAGGAATCTCGTGCAAAATTATAATAATATTAGCTGCAGCCACAGTCAGAAGCCCTGAAGCAGCAAACTAAACGACGCATATTGTAAAGATATTATATTATATGTGCAGAAAACAGGCACACGTGTTAAACATACAATTTTTCCGTATCATTATCTTGTCATCTGTTACGCAAATTCGACATGAATCGGTCAGCATGTTTTCTTCTTTTTTTCCTCAATACTCGATACATCGTCTTGAAAAAGTTACAACTTGCCGCAATTTATGCTAAAAAATAGTAATGCAAAACGTATCTAGCCAATGATAGTTGAGATAATCAACTTTACTATGCAATCGCACACTACGCGCTAGATTTTCATAAAAGCTCGAGTGACATCTACGTTCGATCGGATAACGGTCGTGACTTTGCAAATGAGTTACGCTTGAGTCCGAAAAATTCGAATGAATCGCGTGAATCTTGATTACGAAAATATTGTGCAATCTCGTGATCGCGAGGAAGCTTTGTGCGTCGTTCGACAAACCACCGACTCGTTGATGACAATTACAACGACCGGCTTCCTAGCAGCAGCTTAGAAAAAGTATTCGCAATGAATCATAAAAGTAATGCGATAGACATTTGTATGGAAATTTTAATTTGCAATATTTTTAGCTCATCAGCGTATAAAAGTCTCGGTGAGAAAAAAAATACTGCAATATGTCAATTATTTGACTGATTTGTTGAAGTAATAGACGGGCACGTGATGCACAGTTAATGCATAGCACAACATTTTTATAAATAAGATGTTATTCGCTTTTAAGACTTGTGAAATTGTAAAAATAACAACGATGTCACAAGACTTTTGTCACGTATGAGACTATATTATAGTAACAGTGAATCATAATATAGAGTATCAATAATCATGAAAATTCGATCGTTGACGTTGGTGAATGTTGATATTATATCACTATGATTTTCAATAGGCTCGCTCGTAACTTATTTTTGTGAAAGAAAAAGAAATTGGTTGAGAGAGTCGTGAAGCTTCCTCTCAATGACTTATCCATCGCCGATAATTGCAATCATATAAACCATGACAAATGTTCCAATTATTCGACGCGGTCGATATACAAGTGAAATATAGGAAAAGACATAAAACTCGAGTTGGCGACGTCGGTGCGTAGTTGAACGTAATGTGTGCCACAGACAAACAGCGACGATGTGTACTAACGTCGCCATCGCACACCTATATTTTCCGGCTCTGCCAGTCATGGTACATTGCAGGCTCTCCTCTCCAACGTTGGGTGTATGCCGCGCCGCGCAGAAATTATAACCAGCTACTTGGAGACGTGCCCGCGCGCAGGTATTAATTTTCTTGAATAGACACACGCGCTTGTGCGTGGCGCGCAGCCGTGTCCAACGAAGCTCGTCAACGGACGACGCCACCAGCGGCCACGCGGACTCTGTATATAAACGCGCTTTAATGATTATACTGCATCGTCTTCGGGGGAAATGGCGCCACCGAGTTAGCTCGATTCGATGCGAGCTGCAGCACGCGGCTCTTCATGCGCGAATGCACCCACACGCGCATTGTGACTCAAGCGGTCCGTCGGAGCTCTATAGAACGCCAAGCTGTAACAAAAATTCCTTGGCACGGCCGAGCTACATCGAAAATAAACTTTTGTCTCGCTCTCGGGCTTGAGCGTCGAATAAGCTATGCTATCGCTAGTGGCGGCGGCGCTGCAAGCCTAACAGCACAAGTACGTGTATTTTTCGTTATTTTTTTCCGCTCAAGCTCGCAACGGAGCGGGCGATCGTCTCGATTTATTGTTACACGCGACGCAAATATCTATAAAAGGCGGCACGAACGACGACGATGTATCGCGCACTTGGCAAAGTGGATATTTTTTGCGCTAATTGTTCGCGTGTGTTTACCAGAGCTTTCAACGAGATATGTGCGCGTCGCGCGAATAAAGTTCGCTGCTACTATGTTCGCCACGGGGTAAAATTAATTTCAGTTTGTTTTTGTCACAGCAAATTGTAAATACAGAGTCGATGCAGGAACGGGATCTTTTTCGAAACTCCGCCGAGGGAGAGAGAGTTCGATAACAAGTTATCACGTGCATTGATAAATATAGTTTTTGCAAGTTGGCAAGTCGTAGACGAGCTTTTACTACCGCAACTAAACGAATCAACGGTAATAATAACAAAACGTGAAATAAATTCCCGATTCGATGCTTCGATCGATATTTCCAGTGGGATCATTTTCCCGAAGAAATTGTACACCTTCTCGATATGATTCCATACGCAAGACAACGAATGCCTCAAGCAGCTAATTGATACTCCAAAGTGTCGGCTTGATTTACAAAAGCATCATCGTATCTTTAGATTTCATTATAGTAATCAGCTGCGTAAATGTTCCTTGTCTACGATATCGTTTAAAAGTCATCACTTTGATGGAGTAGCAATGTTTGTGAACGTGTGAGAAATTCGTTCATTGAGTACGAGTGTATATAAGGAACACAACAGCGGAGCAATCTTATTACGGCTGACGCGAACGCTGAAAATTCGCTGCCTCTCAAATTTAACTCGCTCTCGAGTTGAGAATAGATCTCGAGTTATAAATAGATGATTGTCTCTGTTTGATGTTACGGTAGAAGGATATTGCGTCTCATTCTGTATGCCCTTGTTTCGCGGCGCTTTCGGCAACGCGCTATATGCGGAGTGTGCATCCGCGCGCTCAGGTGCATCGCCCTCGTTGGCCGTGCCGAATGTTTTCAAAACACGCCGCTCGCTTATCGCACATGACTAACAGATCACGCACCATTTGGCCAAGTCGAGAGTTAGAATAAAACAAACTCGAGCACTCGAATTGTTTCGAACAATTAACATGACTAGTCGATGATGCTGTGCCGTTGAAATCAACATTGGAGTCCTCGAGTAGATATAACCGACAGGAAACAATCGAACTTACTTGACTCGACAACGCTCGAGGAAAATAATTCATTCGCGTGATTTATCTAGAGATGCCACCTTGTATCGGTTTTACCTGCGCAAGCGATCAAAATTCAATATTTGTCAAATTAATTATCGCATCGTGTGACGTCAACGATCACCTGAATTGACTTTGGTTATTAAGATTTTTGCCTTCGCTCGTCGAATTCGTCATTATAATAGTTAGAAGCACAATTAAATTTCAACTTCTTGGGGTTAATTTTGAATCACTTTCAATGTCTATTCATAAAAGCAAGAGGAGAATGAAACAAAGTAAAAATTTCTTCAAAGAGGGGCGAATTAGCAAATGAGACAACAAACTTGGCTCGAATCTATCCAGCTGAATACTATCATAAATGCATACAAAGTCGCAAAAAAGACAAACGGAATCAGTTGTTTCCGTTAATTTTCTGAGAAATACTGGATCGATGAATCACGTGATGAGAACTGCTCGAGCTTTTTCGTACGCAGGTTTGTATTTAAGGCGTACACACCAACGCACACACAAACATATGTGCGTGAATGCATAAATTGCATTGCTATAACGGAGGCATCTGGACGCACATAGCGAGCATACCGGCATGAAAATTTTGTCCGTCGCCACCGAGTCGCAGCTTATTTTATTTTGGTTCGCGCCTGGCCGGCAGCCTTCTGCACTCACTTGGCTCATGTCGCATGTATGCATATTGAGCGTGTGTATTGCGTATCCATACATTGTGTTTGTGTGTGTGTGTGTGTGTGTGTGTGTGTGTGTGTGTGTGTGCGCACTCAAAGGTGGCAGTGCCTATTTATATAGGTTGAGTGTTGTCGCGGAGTTAACGCATGGTTAACGCATTCATCCCGCACCAGCTGACCTTGGCTTGCGATCGCGAGGGGATCATGAAACTGACTTTATATTTTACCGCAGCCACTCGATAACGACTCGCTGCTCGATCGGATCTTATAAATGTGTTTGTGCCGGATTTTCGTTTAGCCTACAAAGCCTCGCTGCGCTTGTGCACGCTCTGCGGCGCAGTAAACGCTCGTGATCGCGTCCGCAGCTGTTGGCTCTTCAGGGGCTATGTGAGAGAACGCGCTTACCTGCGCAGAAAAATCAATACAACCCCGATACCTTGACTCAAAGTATTGCCAACTTTTATTCAGCTTTAAGTTGAATAATCATTTGGCTCTCTGAACAATAGGCACATCGTAAAAACGATTACACATTTACAAATGACTTGCTTGCTTAATTTAATTACATTTCAATATGAACATAATTGATCTTTGATTTAAAAAATATGTCATCAAATGTACATTATCATCCTTTTTATTAAAATAGTCTCTTCAATTGTATTGCAGATTCGCCAATTCAAAAGTTTGCTTCCGAATGACCAAAAAAGTTATATTTGACAATTAAAATTAAATGCATTTGAAGAAAAAAGAGGCTCGTTACAAAATTGAATTATTGGAACCAGTTGTCGCGTACGTCTCATTTCCTTTTTCATACTGGGCCGCTGTAAGGGGCTATGCAGAGTGCTGTTAAAAGCACGTACGTCAGTCGGGACTGGGCAAAAGCCATCGGTCGGTCGCGCTCGCTCAAACTTATCGCCGGAATGAGAAAGCATGGCTTTCGCGCGCCATACACGCGTACATATCGAGCCGCGCGCATCGGCACGCAGTCGGTGGCATGAGAGATGTTCTATTTTTAAACCGCTCGCTACATTTTCGCGCTAATAAGTCATACTGCTGCTGCTGCTGCTGCAGTCGCGAGTGGCCGGACTGCAGTCTCTTTCTCTTTTGCGCGCCGCTGCTGCGGGCAACGACGACGGTGGCGGCGAGTGGCGGCGGTGCAGCCGAGCCACCTTATATATCTATACAAGCTGGCGAGAACACTTGGCGTCTCCGACGACGACGAGTGGAAATTTCCATTCGCGAAAAGGCATTGGTGCAAGCTACTCGGCGCGCTCTTCTAAGAATCGCGATCGGCACATATGTGATCGCAACACTTATACTTGCATACATCCATACGAGACGAGCGCCGTATCGCGAGGTGACGATGTGTGTATTGTCGCCGTCGAGCACTCGCATATTATGCCTACAGGAATATACAATTACGCTTGTTTAATCCATTGTCATGAACTCGTGCTTGCGCGACTGCTGCTGGCCACGCAGTCCACATGCTACATCCATGCTAAATCATAGACTAGTTCCAGCATGAAAATCAGAAGCGCGATTGATTAAATATTTCGCCCTTTTTCCATTTTTAAAAGGCATTTTTGTTTCTATCATTTTTATTATTGATTTTTAAAATGTCATTCAACATGATAAAGCAGTTTTCTTCACAGAAAAATTACTTGTCCATAGCATTGGGTTATATAGAGATTATTTTTAAGGAGAAAAGCAGGACTTTTTAAAATAAATGAAAAAAGACAAGTACTTTTTAGCATACGATTTTTCAACAGCGGTGCATTTTTAGGATAAATAAGGCATGAAATTTAAAAATGTTCAACCATTCTTTCAAAGCACAAGATAGATAGGCACATTTGAACGCGATGAATGGTTTTCACAGTAAAAAGGAGGAATAAAAAATTGACGGTCAGTGATGCAAGCTCCGTCGTCGCGAAAGCATGAATAGTTTACCAGAATGAATGGATAATGACCCGCGCGTTTCCAGCTCACACGGAGCACTCCTCGCCTTGTACTAGGTCGGTTACTGCACTCGTGTCGCTCGAAACGGCTCATGCTTGTCAGCTCAGTTGTAAGTGTGCGTGAGAGCTCGCACACATGCACCGATCGCAGTACTTACGTGTATGCAGCAGCAGCATGGGTGTACGATGTGCCACGGCCAATCAATGAGCGACACGTGTGTCGCTCTATTTCGTATCTGAGAGCTATCTATATTTGCATCGAAGCGAATCGTTCAAGTAGCGACCGAGCGTCAAGTAAAAAGTAACTGACTTAAGGGGACCGACCTGTGTTAAACGCTTAGATTCAAAAAATAGCTATATAAATCGAAATAGTGGAAATTTTTTTTTTGTAATCGTAAAATATGTTTATTAGACACCTGATTGACCAAAAAAAAATTCTATCCAAGCTCTGAAATGCCAATTACGCTTATTTTTTCATAATACTTAATATTATAATAGGATTCACTTGCCACGCGATTCTGACGTGAGCTTTTCATCAATATTGATCTATGGGGTTTCAAAATCTTCAGAAAAGTACCCTCATCCACTTAAGCGGAGCAGAATTTGAAAAAAAAAGTTTGTTTTTCTTCCAAAAGCTTTAATATGGCTTCTAGTGTTGATAAAATACTAATTTTCTCAAAAATTGGCACATTTTGACGTGTATATAAAGTTGTACGCAATTTTTCAAAATTCTGCTCCGCTTAGGTGGACGAGAGTACTTTTCTGAAGATTTTGAGACCCCATAGATCAATATTGATGAAAAACTCTTTTCAAGATCGTGCGGCAAGTGATTTATAACACAACATTTCGTCTTATGAAAAAAGTGATGTAATTGGTATTTCAGATCTTGGGTAGAAGTTGTTTTAGGTCAATCTGGTGTAGAATGAACATATTTTACTATCACAAAAAAAAAATTTCCACTATTTCGATTCATATAACTATTTTTAGCTGAAGCTGAATTTAAGCTTTTAACACAGGTTGGTCCCCTTAAGCAGTCCAACGTATGAATAATCTATTATTAATAGAACCATGCAACTTTTTATGCGCGTGGCTGGATGATGAATATTTATAAAGAGTGACAGATCGACCGGCGTTCTCGTGGCAAGCGGAAATGATTACTCCAACCAATGCAATCGATTCTGTAAAGTACTCAAATTATACTATTTTTCAACATCAATTTGAAATTTTTTTGGAAATAATATATATCATGGGATAGGACAAGAAAAAGGGTAATAATAAAATTCAAAGATGTAAGATCGAAAATCATCTATATTGAAACAATCCAAAAAAATCAGTACAACAGAATTTTTTGAGTTATCGTTGGAAATTTTTAATAATTTTGTCATCTTCTTTTATTTTCTATCTTCGTTTATGACGATCCAATAAAGATGTTGCAGACAAATTAACTTGCTTGTTTTAATAGTGTATTACTTTTTCAATCATAATTTTGTTAAAAGATTATTTCATTTTTTTCTTCGTCTTCTCACAATATCAAACGCTAATAAATTACATTTTAGGTACGCATATCATATACTTAATAAACATGGAATGTGCTCGTATCGCATCGCTCGCTCGCTAACTTTTTATTTTCAACTATTTTCGCTTTCCCTCAACTCGTGCGTGAATGCCCATCATTATCCATGCAGATATGTATAGGCACACTCTTTTTTATTATACTGAGAAAATAATCTCACAATGCACACTTCGTGGCGCTTCATTTAGCAATAGCTCAAAATTTAGATATAACAAAATAGGGGATCCGCCTATGCTAGCCCGTATACTACTGTCATTATTGCCGCTTTCTTTAACACAATGGTCTCCCCAATTACGCTAGATTTTTATTTTGAGCCATGCAGAGTTAAACGCCTCTTAGTGTTTATTATACATGGACGCGCAAAATTTGAATACTCCGCACGCATTACGCAATCAATACTGTTTGATACTCGAGGAGCACAGCTTCTCGAAATATTTATTCTCATTTTACTTATAAATAGTATTAATTATACGAAGTGTATACTTAAAAGCTAATGTTTCTATAAGAAAATGATTTGCTTGGTAGATGAATCAACGTAACTTTTTGAATAATTTTTGTACGTGACAAATAACGAATTATATTAAAACTCGACGATGATAAGAAACGACGGATCAAATTAGTATTAGTATTGCAGACTTGTGAGTGTGTTCAACGACAATGTAATGACTCCCTGATACGCTACACGTAAGAGTTTCACTATGCAATTTATATAATATTCATACATATAAACATAGATAGAGTATGTTTAACGATAAAACACAGGGTGAGCTGAACGAGCGACGCGATGTACATTGCAAATATTATATACTATATTTATGTCTAGACACTAATTGTTCTTTTCTATTTCTGCCGAAAAAAAAATAGAAAAAAATAAGAATCAACTATATCATATACAAAAATGCGCCTCTTGAACGAAGCACTCATACACGGGGCTGCGACTGCTCCTTCGCGGCTAGCCTACAAGGTCCTGATGGCCTTTTGGCAGTGAAATTCAAACATAACGAATGAAGAGAAAGAAAAACGTTTACCATTTCTTTACTATTTCTGATCGATTTTGAATGACAGTTGAATTTTTGTTTATTGTTCTCTTTATGAAGATAACTTCAAAATTAGGCATGAATATTTTTTACGACAGTTGGCTGTTACGTCCGTCCAAAATGTTTGATATCTCAAAAGTTTTGGCAGTTTTTCTTAAAAACTTAGGCGCAAAATGCTACTAAAATTCACTAAATGCCATTGGTTGTTGAATTATTTTTTTGGTTCAAATTTCAACGTTCATCTCCTCTTCACTCATTCTCAATAAAAATCAGCTCAAATGACCCGAAATTTTTCTTCTCGCTAAGAATAATGTTTATCATGTGAACAATTAAACACTGTGATCAAAACATCATTCGCGGCAATGAAATATATAAAGATCGAATTATAAAACATATCATTAATTTATATTTTTTTAATAAATTGAAACTTACGACAAAACTTTTGAAAATTGCAAATTGAGGAACATGCAGTGGTCATCAATGTATTTTGAACGAGTAATTACAGATAATAGCATCTATTGCTTTGGTATTTCATTTCTATATAAAAACAGCACAGCTGTTTTCGTAAAATATTTTTCTGTAAAAAGTATAGACGAATAAAATTTAAAACTGTCTTGCGTTATTTTATTGTTTTATAGCAATATAAGTCGTCTCATTCATCAATTTTCAAAACTGAATTGTTGGTTAAAATAAATACACAGTGCATCCCTTTTTTCTTTTGCGTATCCCGCTTTGAATCGTTAAGAATACATTTTCACTGGTGCAAACTTTCAAACGAGACCATATCGAGCTTTTCAGTAATTCGAAAAAAAAGTTGGCGATTACAAATGATATTTGAATACATTTTTAAATGAATGTATGTTTGAAAACTCAAGCATTACTTAAGGATAAAAAACAAAATTTCAGAACTTTTTTATTAAATTGAATTTGGCGTTGAAACATAATTTTTTTGTCAGAAATTTCAATGGCTTTCAAAAGTTTGCTCCAATAAAAACGCATTAATTTGACGATTATTCATACCATCCCACTTATCAAACTTTTCGTTTTTTTAAGCAGTCTTTTTTTACTAATAAAGCCATATGAGCTACCGACGAACGGCCTTAAACATAATATCCGACGACACGCGGAAGCGCTCAGTTATTGATAATAGTTTTATTCTTATGTACATCTAATCAATTTGTAACAAATTGCCAATAATTTTCTACTTTGCCTAATTTATGAGTAGTCACAGGAATTTTGATCGCTTTGTACAAGCTGAAAGACGCTTTCAAAGGAATCTTCATGTATCAATACAAGTTATTTATCCGAATAAAATTTTGATATTAATTTTTGCGTTTCTTCGCTTTCTTTATTTTTGCCATATATTACCGTATAAGTCATTTTGCACCAAGAAAAAAATTATTTATTAACTTTTTTTAAATTTTTTCTAAATTAATTTTCATAATAAAAAAAAGATACAATTTTTTCCATTGCTTTATTAAACGTATCAATTACCGTATCAATAACTTACTTTAGCGTTAACCTTGAATAATTATTTAAAAGATCGTACGTTGTAAATAGAGATTCTCACATTTATTCAATAAAATAATTAGTATCACAATTTGAATTTAAAAAATATTTCTTTCTCAGTGCAGACACAACTCTAGCTGTTCGAAGTTTTCTGCATCTCGTTACTTTTTCTTATAGTGTTTGATTAATGCAAAATAATTCTATCTTATCGCTTATGATATCACAGAGTTATACACGTACAGTATTCATTTATATCAATTAATATTTGTTGCTTTCAAGATTTTAAAAGATTTATTTTTTGCATTTTCGTAAAGCTCAAACGTCTCTTTTCTTTTTTCTCATATAATATTTGTCGATTGTTCGAAGAGTAGAAAAAAATTATTTTACCGAAAGGAAAAGCCAGCGGCAGGTGATGTGTCAAAGCTTACTATTTTTGCCGGTCGAATTTCCTCTGAAAAAAAATCAAAGTGGTTTTGACGTTCGAAACCGCTGTGTGCAATGTACGTTGAGCATTGCGTGAGCGAGCTGCTGCAAATTTAAGAATTTCTATTAAATATTTACATGTAAGGCGAACACTCGAACCCAGAGCTCGATGCCGATTCATAATTCGGCCTTTTCCAAATATTGCCGCGTCAACAACAATTGCCGAAAAAGACGTGCGAAATAAATGATAGCCAAAAGCCTCGAGTTCGAAGTGTTTGCCTTCGTTAAAAAAGTTCATCAAATCAAATTTTTTATAAAAATATTACTTTTAAAAAATTTTACAAAACTTTAAGGAGACGACAGAGCTGATCTTCACCGATCGATTGATAAGTCCGTCAAAAGTCGTTCATCTCGCCACGTTTATCGGGATAGAGCTAAATACTTAACCCTTTCGATTGGTCGTTTGTAAAATTTCCGAGAGCCTATTCGAGCTTTCGAGCTTTTCGCCCAAGACAAGTATGGTGCTCTGCAGTGATTGCTACAGCTCCATCATACTCATCACGGAATAAAGCAAAGCCTTGGAATAAACTGGAACTTTGCAAAAGAATCAAATGGCAAAAGTATTTCAAACTGTCACAACAAACACACAAGCAAACGATTTGACGGAAAACTACTCAATAGGCGAAGGTCCATCTCCTACCTCTCCTTAATTCTTTTCTTATGTCTCTTTCAAATCATGAGAAAATAGTTACTTATTGTTAAACTCTGATCGTCAGAAAAAATGACCTTAAATTTTGCCAAAGCGGAACGTCAAAGCGGAAATGTTCGAACGAGTCAGCGTTATATTTGGAGCTTTTTCGAGGGACAATCGAGGGGTGAGTCGCTAATTCGTTCGAGTGCATTGATTAAATGAGTCTGGCCGCGATTTCTAATCACCTGTCCGTTTCGCTCGACTTTTAGCCATACTAATAATCGACTAATAGCACGCATTCTTGAATAAATAGCTAAATAAGTGTATGTAGGCGAATTAAAAGTATTCGAAAAAATTCACTCTGCGACGAGTGCGAGATCGAACAGTTCTATACGCAATAATACGCTGTTTTTTTCCTCTCTTTTCACCTGCAATAGTTGACGCAACAAATCACCGACGTTGTTGCGCAATTCTCAGTTGCGAAGATTTTCGTACTGGAAAATGTGACGATTTCGAACTCGAGCGCGGACAAACTCGTTTGTGACTTTTTTTTCTCTTCTTTGTGCTCGTTATTTATCACAATTGCTAGAAACGAATCCGTTCGGCGAAACGTCGGTGCCACCGCGACGATGTGCGCTCACGTAAGCCGGTGGCGGCGCGCGCGTGACTCAAAAGATCCACGAATAATAACAATCGCGGCAATACCATTTGCCGAACAATCGCGAACGCAAAACTGTTACCTTGCATAAAAGAGACTAATGCGTAACCGAGTCCACCAACAATGACAGTTATTGATGCGTCAAATATCGCATGAGCTTCTTCCAAATCCGCATACATGTACGATTTCTCTTATCAGAGCAGCTCGGCTATTAATTTTTTGTTAACTCCTTTGTTTCGTTCCTTTTTTTTCTTTTTTCGACATTCGCTTTCCCGCGCCTTTCTTTTCTTCTCCATGCGGCGGAGAAAGAAAGAAAGAGCGCCAATTGATGTGAAATCGAGCTGCGCTGCTCGGCTCTCAGGCTCGGAGAAGCCAAGAAAAGATACGATTTTCGGCGCGCAAACGAATGTATATTCACGTCCCAATACACACACACTCTCGCATAAGACTGCTCTCACCTACGTAACTGCTCTCGTACAAAAAGCACTCACAAGCAGAGGACGTCTTCGTCAAGCTGTCAAAAAAATTCACCGTACAATCACGTTTCTAGCGAGTGCGCATCGCGTGCTCCGAGCAACGATAAGATGACTAATACGTCTTTTATCGATAAACGATGTTCGAAGCTGCTGTCTCAAGACTGAGTCGAATTGATGATGTGCAAGTTGAATTCGTCTGATTGACTGTTTCACGCTCAGAGACCGTAATAAAAGCGACTCGGTGCACATTTTTAATGTACACTTCAAAATTTAAGATAGGTTTGAAATTTTCATGTACGAGTGAGTGATTTTTGTACGATTTGGTCATTCGTATACATACATTTAATTCATACACATATATAAGTACTTGAAAGCACGAAACGCTGCTTATGAATACTTAGATAAGTCTCTATCTGTCTATAATTAAGCAGGCTCTAGTTTCATAGGATCGCGTCACTTTGTTAATGCCTAACTGATTCCTTCGAAACATTCTCTCATTCTAAACTAAAAGTTTAATAGTTCTTTATGATTTTTTCTAATAAATAAATTTTTTTCAGTCTCGCGTCTTAATCAATACTTGCGCGATCTTCAATACTATGAAAATCCCATAATGAAAAAAAAATAAAACAAAATTCAGTTGATAGGCAAGCAGATTTATTTAACTTTTTTGAAAAATCTGATTCTCCTACGCTAAATTAGTTCGCTTACATCGCATTTTACCTTGAACTTTAATAACATCACTCTAGAACTTGTCAATAGAAACAGCTGCCAGTACATATGCGTGTATTTGAAAATATTGCTCAATTTATTGAGATGCTCATTGAAAACTCATGAAAAAACAAATGTACTTTTTTCATAAAAATTGATCGGTGATGCTGGTAAGGTTCAAGCTAGTGAGATTGTGTAACTTTTTTTTGTATCATCGCAACACTCCTTCATTCCAACGTCCCTTAGATTATCGCAACGACAACTGCGACTGAGAATCCATTTGAAGCTAGTTCATCTTATCCGAGAAAACTAGTTATGTGAAATTGTCTTAGCCTTAAATTACTTGCTTTATTATTTCAGAAATAAGTACATCTAAAAGACCCAAGTACACCGAACGAACGAACAAACATTTTACATATCTGCATTAATATCTAAAGCTTAGTTGAAATTTGTTCAGTAAAACGGATGATTATAACATTTATCATTATTGAATCGTCCACATATTACGTTTAAGTATAATATGTGCCTGTATTACGCATACTTAACTATGTTGATTAATATTTTTTACGAACAATTTTTCCGTGTAAGTTAACGCCCCTAAGTGTCACTGAACTACGTCTCGGATGAATTCTCAGTCGGTTACTTAGATATAGACGCCTAGATCATTCGCATATTTATGTAACAACGCTCTATATTTCGTTATATATACGTCTGCAAAGTTGCGTATTTAGATGTGGGCAGAAAATATCGCCACTACAGGAGAGACTGCGTGCGTGCATTAGAAAAAACACGTACTGAGGTGTTTGAACCAGATGTTATTCTTTTTTTTGACGATGAAGCACTTTCAGGAAACGGCGATATCGGCACTCTGCGGCGAGAAAATCGTTGATAATAGGCTTTTAATACTGCGCGTACGAGAAGAGATAATAGTGCTTGGATATCGTGGACGAGAGCCTTTGTCGAAGTGCCATTTGAATTTTGTCGTTGCTCTCGCCTGAACACAGACCAAATGTGCAACCGAAGACAATTCGATCGATCGTTGGATCGATGCGAGCGAAAGTCGCGAGAGGAATATGCGATTATCGATCGATTTAAGCTCGGTGCTCTTCTCGGTTGCTGGTATATCTGAGAATTTGACGAGAAGAAACACGCACACCTAAACACACACGCTTTCAGCTCGTAGTGTGGAATTTGTCCTTTGTCGGCCTAGCTGATATTGCTACCAAGTTGGACATTGGACGTCCTGACCTAGCGTCGAATGTTGTTGGGTTTTTGTTTTTGCTTCGCTTTGTTCGATCTAGCAAACGACCTGACAGCTAAACGACGGAAGGACAAAAACGGCGTGACTTTGTGCATAAACCTATGGTTCGACGCGGCCTCGCTCGCGAATCAAATTGGGACTGTGGCTGTGGTGGTGGTTGGTGATGGTTGGTTGAACATTGGTTGTAGTGGTTGCGGTTAACGGCGGTAGTTGGTCTGACGATAGTTAGATGCGTCCCCAAGCCAAAAGAAAAATTTGGGAGCGACAGACACAGAGACACCTGAACCCTCTCGTTTTGCCCGTCGGATGGTGGAGAACCATTTTTATATCTCTCATCGACGGTCTTTCTTCTTAGTGATGTATCATCCAGACAGTATTGAGTGAAGGAAGCATCATTACCTTTGCTCCAGCGCGTGGCGTCCTCAATGCGTGCAGTGCGTGATTTAACAAGACCGTGGGCGATCCGGCGTGCACGAGGTCGCGCGATCGCAGCGCGCTCTCATCCGCGAGGCAGACGGACAGGCACAGACTTTTCACTGTTTTGCCACTCGTTCGGTCAGCCGACGCCGTTTTTGCGTCGCACCAGGATGGCCTTGACGCGCGCGAGAGAGAGAAACGGAGAGAGAGCGGAGAGGCCCACGAGCCAAGGACGCCATCGACGAGGCGTCTTTGCGGGGCAGCCGCCTCGGGAGGAGACCGAGCGCGAAACGAGCTCTCGGAAGCCTCGTTGACTAGCAGCGAGCGGATCAGGCTACCGCTGCCAAACGCTTTTGTTGCTGTCGTTGTTGTTGCGACGCTTCGGATCGATGTCGATGGCGAGCTTCTCTAGGTAAGCGCGACTGAGGCCGCTGTAAGCCTCGTCGTCCACCGGCACGTCGTCGACGTCGTCGACATAGTCGTCCAAGTCGACTTCGTCGTCGTCGACCTGGTCCACCTCGTCGTCCTCCTGCTCGTCATCGGCGCTCGTACTGATAGCGGCGGCGCGACTCGACGCTGCGCTGCTCGAGATCGGCTGCGGTGCCGAGGTGCGCCTGGCCGTCGCGACGTCCAGCGGTTTCGAGCCGTACGGGGGCGGTCGGCCCAAAACCCCTTGATTTTTTCACGACAGGTTGCGCTGGTCGTCGGAGCTGTCCTCGGCCCGCCTCAGCGAGCGCTTGAGCTTGTCCACGAGCCGGTTGTGAAACTTGTTTAACGAGCCCGAGCTGCCGGTCTTTGGTGGCGAGGAGCCAGTACTTTTGCTCGGCGATTGGAGCGAGTTCTGGGACGCGCGAGACGAAGTTCTTGATATGCGGCTGTTTATGGGCACCGACCGGTGCGCCGGTGACGTTAGAAAATCCGAACCCGGCGATGTTGACAACGACGGGCCTTCCGACTTGGAGCACTCCGAAATCTGTAACAGAAAATCAGCAAAGCACATGCCACGTGTTAGTGTCTCTTCCCAACTTACTCAGCTCTTAACTTATCAATACAACATGTATAATTAGAGCAAGCCATATCGATTCTGCTATTCTCAGTCAATTAAACTAATAAAGCAACATTGTACGCGATATCGGGTCACGAGCGGCTGCAGCCAACCTGACACACAACATTGACACTGCACGCTATTGCATTCGGTCGAAACACCTATGATACGCATGTTTACTCTGTCGACGTTAACAAACAAAGCCTCGTGAGTATGCGGAGCTAATAATAAAGCGATGCATTAATTTAAAAAGCATCGTTTTTATTTATTTCTTCTGCGAATGGAAACTAATTTTAGATCAGAGAACGCGAAGGTTAAACTTTTCAATCGAATGGCTTCAAAGTAATGAAAAAATACGGTTTTATAAGAACATTTATTTTTGCAAATTTTTCAAGATCAGTCGAAAGCACAAGTCGACGGGTTTGTCCAACCGCAGGAAAGTAACACACTATCGGTCGACCTTTATCGCAGAAATGTGAATAAATTATCTCGAGGAGCAACAAGGAAAAGACGGAATGATTTTTGCTTGAAAAATGCCGCGCTCGCAAGGATTATGATTTCTCTGCGTTAGCATTCAGGAGAATGCGACGTGAGGCTAAAGCATCGAACTGCGTCGCGCGCACGGATCTTGACGCATACAACTCGTTCGCTTGTTTTTCATTTCATTAGCCGTGTGATTAATTTTATGCTGCGAGTATACTATCCTCTATATCCATTCATCCGAGGCGTGCACGAGTAGATCTCGGAGTGTAAACAAATTACACATCGAAAATAGCTCTCGACACTTGTGTTTGCGGCTAAAAATAGCCTTTAATGTCGCTGCACGTAGTCTATCTACGCGTAATAATACCGACAAAATGTGTGCGAGTGTATGCGCGCGCACTGAGTATATACATAAACGCATACATTCGCAATCGGCGTAATTGAACTCCCACCGGATATGACTCGTTTAGCGAGTAAAAACTGTGGGCTCGCGTACGCCTTAGATTATATTACTGCTGTAAATATACACAGACGTGAAACTGTTCCTTTGCACATAGTCTGCAATCAAACCGATACTCGTAAAGATTTTGGTTTATCGCGTTTTCGTATTGTAGCGTATCGATACGTACTTATAATATGCGTTTGCGAATACAACGATGGGTACAGTCTCGTCAAGGCCGAATCGAGCTGTGTAAACATTATACGGATTACATTATACGGAGCTTATAGTTTCTGCAGTTGGAAACTAGAACAGCTTTTATTGTAGCGCTCGGAGGATCGATAGGTTTAAATTTTTCCCGACGTGCTATTATTACTCGGGGTTGCACGAATTTGTATGATTTACATACTGGTGACAATTGTTCTCGATCCTGAAAAGCTAATGCAACAAATTTTAAGGCCAACGTAGAGTTAATACGTAAACATACTAAAAACTATAGCTTCTTTGTTTAAGGAAATCGTCGGTATTTTTAGGAAAAATTTATTTCGAGCAGGGAATAATCATAAATAAGGAATCCAGCGCCAAGACTGCAGAAACTTGTAGGAGCCACAAGCCCATAACACGTGTCTGGTTCATCGTCATTGTTATTATTGCTTTCTCGCTCTTTTTACCGGCTTTATTCGTTCGATGTAAGTGTGAGAGCGCGCGCGTCTCCGCCTGTATATGTGCGTATGTGTGCGAGACACGCACGTAAAAGTGTCTGCATACGACTCTCCCCCTTCTATTATACATAACGTGCACTTTTTGCCAGCCTGTCTGGCGATATAATGCCGCTGCAGCTGAGCTCCAGACAAGGCCGATAAGTTGAGCCGATTATACGCGAGCTGCTTTAATTCGTACGAAAAATGCGCGCGGCGACTTTTCGGGAGTCTGCGCGAGATGGGAACTTCCCATGTGCGAACACGCAAGTTCGATCGACTGCACGTGCGCCTTCTTTGGAACACTTTCGACTGGCTTAACGTCCATATTCTACTCCTTTTTTTTTCTTGTCTGAAAGTTCGGATTTAATGATTTCGAGCAACCATAATCGCCGCCATAATCGTAATCATTTTTATTTTATGAAAAACTTAATGATCTCTGAACATGAACTATTAATCGACTGCTTCTTAATTTTTTTCTCTTGTACCACTCACTCAGAAAAAGTCTTTTTTTGCATATGGATAGCTGTTAGAAGCGTGAGTCAAAAAACAACTAAAATCAGCGCAGAAAGACTCGTGGCTTTTAGCTAAAAAATAGGAATTAAATAGTCAAGTAGCGAACGCGCGTAACGCGCAGCACACAATTTCACATCACGAATGTGCATTACCCTACTCGATAAGAGCTCGTACAACGACGAGTTCGTTACAAGTTCACCCTTGAGAGTTTGCTTTTGCTTTCGTGTTTTAGAGAGAACCCTGAAAACTTTTAATCGCGAGTACGCGCGTACGAATTGCGAAATGCTGATGTCCCGTCGACGTCACCGAAGGATTTAATTTTATCATTCCGCAGCCGAGTTAAAAATAAAAAGTGTCGACCGATGGAATCGCTAATTACGATATATAAAAAGTATTATTATGATTTGAAAATAAATGCGTGTGCGCTGCACATTGACTTTAGAAGCACATACATACATACAAACAGGAGTCATTAAAAATCAGTGCAATGTATTAATAAAATCAAATCAATCGCTCCTTAATTCGTTCTCGTTTTGATTACGTAAATCGCATGGCAAGTTGTCTCGGCGCAATTTATCGATCCGCTCTGACGCGCCAACATTAAGAGGTCATTCTAAATGCGAATTATTTACTGCAGTTAGGCGGCTGTCATAAGCCCGTATTTGCCGACGTAATATATTTTTTTATATGTATAAAAAAGTCACGCGCACATAACGGATAAGTCGCACAAACAAACGAAAGCTCGCGGAAAGATTTCAATGAATGAGCTCTAGGTCGGATTTGAGCGACAGTGGCAGCATGAATGACTGTCTCGGTACGGTCTCGCGGGTCACACGCGGTTACGAGGGCACCCCTACTTTTCATACAACCCGTAAAAATTTCATTCTAATTCTATTGTGAGTTATAATAAATTATTTTTACTTGAAACTTGGTAGTCGTACATACGTGTTAGCACATGACCCGAGGTCAAAATCACATTAGTCTGAAAATCAAATATGAATGGCTAGCATCAATAGATCGATAAAGTGGACATAATTTTTATTTATGTACTAACTATTTTAACAATTTTCCAAATGAAACCCAGTAAACTTGGTTAAGACGTGAACTTGCAATCCCGATCTCCACATAAGTTTTGGTTAAATAAGATATAAATCAAATATGGAGATGAGTTAATCGATTTTACACAGCAACTATTTTCGCGAGATTTTACTCGATTATAGAAATGCATTTGTTGACGAGCGCCTTTATTATTGCTGCACAACATGCCACCAAATTATTTGTTCATGATGCCACCAGAGCTAATTTTAGAAACCACTCTGATAAAGAAAATCATTCGCATAAGCTTGTGATTGTGTTGGTCGATTAATTTATTATAAAAAACCGGCACGGGGCATGGTAAATATTTTCGTCATCGCGTGTTATTCTATATGTAACGAGCCGCGACCACCAGGGCCGATCACGAAGGATACGGATAAGATTTAAACTCAGCGAACATGAAAATCGGAGCTATTTGTTAGACTACATAACGAGGCGCAATCGGATGACCAAGCAAGGCGATATTTTCTTAATGTTTCGTTGAAATGAAATAATGATGTAGTTATTGCACTATAATATGGCGCATAAATTCGCGTTCATTCAAGGTCCAGTCATAAGCGGGATAATAACGGATTTTCTTTATGTTAAACTTGGCTGACAAAAAAGAATACTTTTATGCGTTTTTGTGATACGTCAATGCTGGAGCGTTTAAATAGTTTACGCAAGTGCGTCTGTGAATGCGTGTCAAGTCGCCCCCAGACCGTTGAAGGCACGAGGAAGCTACACACACGTTACTCACTCGCATGTCTTCGATCCGATGAAGAATATTTAGCAAATGAGTAATAATTCCAAAGTGCTAACTCGATAAACATTTTCCTCGCACGCATAGAACTCAAGTATAATCTCTCGCGGTCTTCCTTTGACTTCGGAATGAAAAGTTAGATGCGTATCTGTATGTATCATATGATGCAATGTCACGTGCAATTGTGTATTTACACACAAACACAGGTATACGACTTTTGCGAGTCAATAGCACCGCTATGCATGAATCACGTGACAGCTCACCTATACTTGTATAGGCTTATGCAGCGGTGGGCTTGTTAGTTTACACACACATGCATATACTCGAGCTCGTAACAAAAGTCATTGCGAAAAACTAGTAAGGATATGGATAAGCAAGTTCGTTGTACGATTCTTGTATGAACCTCGCGTCGCATACGTTAATCGATCGTTTTCTGTTATCTGCGTCTCTCGTTTACTGAAGCGTAAAAATGAAAAGAGGCTTGCGTTATAAACAAAACAGGTATCATGTAATTTGTCCCTAAAATATTCATAACATTTCGAATTAAAAAAAAAAGCGAAAACGGATGACTCCAGAAGTGGAAAATGCGGGAAAAACTAAAATTTTCAGTGTCGCGGCACTTTTGAAGAGATGTCCAAACCCCAGTGTATACCTATGTAAACGGCGAAAAATTTTAGTTTTATCATTGCGTTAAATGACGTGTTTGTTTCTAAAAATATCGGCGTCTCAATAGATTATCCAAATTTGAATTTTAAATAGCTCTGTGACGTTCAAAAATATCTTTGCGTCTTTCCTTTTTTTATTTTTCCTTTTTTTATTTTTCCCACTCGATGCAATGAATTTTTCCTTATTTGTGCGCCGAGTGTTTACAAATTTCCAAATAACTAAATAATCGTTGCACGTCGATGTCGGCTATATGTCAATTGGCCCCATTCTTTATGCCTTTTTTCCTCGCTCCTATGCTGCGTCGATAATAATCAACTCGCTCTAATTAGTTCAATTTCAGCTACGAAGGTTAACGTTCACATTTTCACTAAAAATAACATAAAAACGCTCAGGAATTACAAGTGGAGAAATGTAGAGCGTCGTTGCGTTCATTAAGTATACAAGAATCCCCGAGACGTACGCGAGCGCTATATTTAAATGCGTCTGCTCCGACTGCAGTAAAAGTAATGCGTACTACATGAAAGTGCATATGCGCTTACATCGAGCTCGAAATTCAAAGAAGCGTGCAAGACTAATACTTATCGATTTGCAATTATATCGCGTGCAAAGAGAACACAATACGTTTTGTATTGTGCGTGCTAGAAAAAGAAGCAGGTCCGGTAGAAAAAAAACTTTTTTTTCGAAGAACAGTCATTGGAAAGCTTCGCAATTTTGTAATTCGACACTACTTGCACGATCGTTTCGAAAATTTATTATGCGTAAAGAGGGGCAATGTTTGCTTAGCTGAGTTGTGCATGTTATCGTATTTCCGGAATAAGGCAGAGACCTCGCAACGGGTCTCGTGAGACCTCGAATTTTAATCCACGCTCGACGCTCTTTCGCCACCGAATGAAAATATTTTTATTATTCGATTCGCTGTCGATGACTTTTACACGAAACGGTGCGCAAACGTACGGGCGATTTTGCATCGTTATATCACTGACACTTTCTGTGGCGTCGTTTGGTCATTCGATTATTTTCGTGTACGTGAACTCACTGAACGAATCGTGAGACGTCAAAAAGACCAACTAGTGCAACAATTTTTTATCGGTGCTGTCGTTGATACTGAATAGGCATGAATCGATATGGCTCTATAAATATATGAGAGGGTCGAAGCGCTTAACGCTAGGCGAGAGGCGTTTTAACATGCACATTAGTAAACATCTATGATTCGCACGGGTAAATTATCCACACACTCGAATCAATTGAAATTTTAAAAATCGAACTGCACATTTTCACGAGGCAAATTTGAAAATGCATGCGAGGTAAAGAACCCAAACGACGCCGACTACGAAAGGCATCGATCCGCACAGTTGATAAACAAAACTGACAGTCAAGGCCTCACACTATCGGAGCCATGGCAACTCGCGAACTCTTGAGCACTTGTATACGTCGCGATGCCTTTCGCGACGGCCGTCAATTTTTTCCATACACAACACTTTCACATGCTTGGGTACATGCACAGTCTGTTATAGAAGGCGGCATAGAAATGTCGTGGATTTTGAATAATTTGTCGAATTGAACTCACCTTTCTGCTTCGACACGCCTGAGGATTCGAACACTCGGACGAGCGCCTGCTACGGTTGGTCTTGTAGATATCCCACTCGTTCTTGACCACTGGCATCATGAACGCCATCTCGACTTGTTCGATTTAACCGTCGCCGGCGAGTACTGCACTGAACTTATGGGAAATGAACGCGTACAGTAGACGTTAGAGCAACGTCCGCTCGATTCGTGTCCGATGACTAGGCAATAACAAGTCCTCGATGCAAGCCTGACGAAGTGGCCTAAGAGCCGGCAGTTGGAGGTCGATCGCGTTTGGTCACCGACTCTTGAATACCGGCACTTGGACTGTCCAACTCCTAGTGCTGCCGCTGTAGCTGCAGATCTGGCTGGGCCTTGTCGCTCCAGCGCACGATGGCGCTTCGTTTCGTCGATCCGTTTTGTGGCGCCCAAGCGTACCCCGCAGAGACGACGATGCCTTGCTAGCCGTGGCCGTAGTTGCTGCTTCTCTCGCTCGCTCTCCGTGTGCTAGATATCGGCTCTAGCAGTGCGAGCTCTAGGCTGCGCGCACACAAAACCAAGTAATCCAAGTGTCGTTGTTACAGCAGTAGTTCCGTAAACACAAGCGCGCTGCAGCCAACTGCTCAATTTGACTTTTTGTTTCTCTCTCGATCTTTCTCCCTCTCGCTTTCGCGTCAAATCGAGAACTCTCTCACACTAGTCTGGCCTCCAAAGTGCTATAGCTGCTGCTGCGGCTTTGACTGCGTCTGCTGTTGCTGATGCTGCTGCTGCTGCTGCTGCTACTGCTACTATTTTATACACACTCGTTTTCTGCGTTCGCGTTTGCGAATGAATCAGAAAGCCCACACTGGAAGAGAAACCACATAGACGAGCTATTTTCCACCTACTTGCAATGTGACAGATCAACGTGCGCGTTGGATAGTATGCGGAAAATCGCCTCGTCAATAGCTTCCTGCTTTATTTCGCAATGTGATACGCAATCGCAGAGAGACGTTAAAATATGTTTTATTTATTTTGGCTTTAGCTCTGTTCTCGCTATTATATATGTATATATATCGTGATGACAATCCAATATATATAGATATACGTATGACAATTTGATATTTATGTGCAATATATATCTATATATATGTGTGTGTAATAATTTTAATATATATATATTTATATAACGTATCGAGAATGTCAATTGTAGTTGTCGCGCGTGTGCGAGCCGTACGATCGCTTGATCGGAAATGAGCACGCTGCCTGGTGTACGCGCTACGCCAAGCGTAAACCCGTTCGTGCGCGCGCGCATAGGGTCGAGGTAACGTTGGCTGCTGCACAGCCTGGCGCCTAACTGCGCAGTGGGGTCGCCGAAACTCGGCCCGGGTGGGGATATTCTCCTCGGCATTGGACAGACACGAGGCGGGACGCAGACGTCATCGGCCGCCGCGGCTCGGCCAACACACCATTGATTTTCTCGATGTTCGTACACGCACCAACACTTGTACGGAGCTGCCTCGCACGCGTCCCGTTCTGTGTCTGTGTACACGCACACTTGTCAGCTTGGCACATACACACGATACACAGGCAGATGTGCGTGTATCTGTGGCTTTTGTGCATGTGTGCGTGGACTGTCATTGCGATGCGCTCGGGCTCGTGTGTGGGTATACGTGCACACTGGCACGCAGTCCAATATGCAGCTCGGCGTTTCACGATCACCGACAAACGCACACGATTCAAAGGCGCAGTCGAGTAGTCGTACGTGCGCACTCATACATCCATGCATAAACTTGGTAGAGCGCGTCCGAGCCGTCGCGCAGATATAGATTACGTTGGTGGCTGCGAGCGAGTTCCAAAAGCTATGCAGTATTTATATATACCTCTATATATTGCACAGCTGCACGGATATATGTATACTTCGTTGTACGTAACTGCAGCGCGCGAATTCGTCCGTGTGTATGCGAATGTATAGGCGAGTGGAGGCGAGAGTGACGTAGCTGCAAAGACAGGAGCGAGCATTGATTTTTCCCTCCCCAGCACCTCGGATCCGCGCCCTCGTACGAATCTCGTTTCCTTATCCTTCTACCGCTTTTCTTTTTTCTTGCTTCTTTCTTTTTTTCTTTCGATCTCTGCTTTTGGGGCGATAGATCGCGAATATTGCAGCGCAGTATCCTCGCGTGATCCTTAATCATTTCCGTGACCGCCTAGTTATGTGGCTTTTACATTTGCCAACTCTATAGCTACTTTGCCATTTCTATATTTCATTCTCTTGCTTCCTCTACTTTACGAATGTATGCGCGTCTTGCTGCCCCTGGCGTCGGCTTATAATGTAAGTCGACCATCTGAAGACGGGCTATCTTTGGAGTATCCAACTTGTTTTTTAAACTTCATTTTGCTTTTTCTCAATAAACCATGTACAATCGACGGACCGATGATTTTTTCGATAGGTTTCTGCCTTACCAGCTCCAGATAGTAACTTACCAATTTATGAACATTTCTAGAGAATTGTTTATTCCATCTTTATTATTGGCCTTTAAAATTTCAGACCCTTTGTGTTGGTTAATATCGATATAATTTGAATGCTTTGACTTCGGGTACACAAGGCTCGAGTATTGACTCTTGAAAAGCTCGTATATGCAAATTAAGCGGTATAAATATCAAAGCGGCATTAGCCAGGACTCGATCTCGTAAAAAAAAGAGTAGTCGATATATGTATACGCAAGTGTCGGTGCTATACGAATTGGAAAGAAAAGTGCGCCGCTCGGCAAGTGTACTCGTATGCGAGCCTCGAAGAAGGTTACTACGTTCTGACCCCAATAAAGCTCGCAGTGCGGAGTTCATGAGCATACATGTATATGGATAAATATGTGTGAGTGCACGCGTGTGTGTGTGTGTGTGTGTGTAAACGCCGCAAGGCGCAACGAATGCAAGGACAAACGTACAATTGTGCATGTACACTCGGTACTGCCTCCAGATATATAAAGAGGCATGTACACGAACGTATACCTGAATCGAGTACTCGATTCTTGTTTACGGCATCAGCACACGGGTCGAACGCAATTCGATGGTATTATTCAAGCTCCTCGACGATGCCATTCGATAACACGTGCACTCGAATCTCTTGATTACCATAATGGCTTTTCCCGGTCTACGCATCGATCGAACGCAATTCCGATAAGGAGCTCGTCACTTGCAATCCGCGTGCTTCTAAAGGAGTGCACAAAGAAGACGAATTACATTTTTCAGAGTGTAGTCGTTTCGTGAATTTACAACCAGTTTCCTAATTCCCGATACTAAAATACTCGAGTGATTCAATGATCCGCTTTTCCATGTACGAGCTTTCGCAGATTGTTTTTTTATATTATTTTCGCTCAAAAATATCAGTTGAAATGAAAACATGCACGAATGCGTAAAAAAAAATCTGGTTTAATTATAATAACGTTTTCATGTCATCAGCGATCTGCAAAACGTCCGAGTAAACATAATGCCTTTTATTTCTTGATTCAATACACTCATTTATCGATCTTATAATTCATGCAACGATACAAATCCCAACGCATAATACTTCCTAACGTTTCAATAAGTTTCAAATCGCAGAAATCCATTGTTTCGGATGACAGATACTTACAGCTACTCGTTTGGAAACAACATATCTCATATACTTTCGTTCAATTTTTCTCTTTTTTTTTGTTTTTGTTAGATCTGTTGTTATCATTGAGGTTTTTTTTACGCATTTATTTCATCGCATTATTATTGAGGATTGTAAAAAGTCGCTCGAATTAACCAAATTCTTTTTTATAAATTCAATTTTAATGAGAAGAAAAACACGAAAATTGTTATATTACAGTGTTTCATGTGTCACATAGAAATTGTAATTAAATATAAATAAAACTATGCGACAAAGAGTTAAATCGTCATCGATTTTAATGCCCAGTAGATGGTTCGAGAAAACGACACTTTTATCACTCATTTATTTGTCATTATCACTCCGATAACTGAATTGATATTGTGTAATAAGGATTCATGATGCTTTAAGTAATCAACAAACAAGTATATAAACTGTTTATATAAATGCTGTGAATTAGAGCTAGATAATTGCTGAATAAATTCATTCATTGATAAGTTAATTTTAAAATAACGTTTTTGTGATTGCGTTAGTCGTTTAATCTTTCACAAAATTGATTTTGATTTCACTAATTCGTATTTAATTAAAAATTGATGAGAGATAATCGTTGCGAGCCACTAGACGGTAAGTATCGAGTCGAGTGCTCAAAATATTTTATCAAATTAATCAACTGACATTAACGAGTCGACAGCAGCTTGGACAAATTTTTTTCCTCCATATTACAATTGCAAAACATAATGAACGGTTTGTAATGATCGATACTATCGCACTCGCGCATTTCACCTCCGTATCTTTCGATTCCCAGTTTTGCAGCTAAGGTTAGCTCATAAAAATTATAGTGTGCAACAGTCAGGTTGCTCTTCCGCAAACGACCTTCATGAGCTACGGCAGAATATAGAGCTACACTGTAGCCGCAGCTTATAGAAACTGCGAGGGCGTAAGCTTGACCTCGACCCTCTTCTCGAGTGGCGCGCGTAATGAAAAACTCCTGGAAATCCTGGAATTATTCATATACCTACGTGTGCGCGTGCATCGATGCGCTACCGCGTGACGATACAATTTGGCTCGTGCAAGCTATATGGAAGGAACACAAAAAAAAAGGCAAAAGCTCGGGTCAACATTACAAGTGCAGACGCAATTATGGGCGACCGGGGGCGCGCATGTGCGAGCTTGCGATCGAGAGAAAAGTCGCGCATCATAAATTACGCAGTTCACACATACGACAATGCCTACGCGCATGTATACATGACTGCAAACTCTTCGATATAGGCGCATCTGAAGGTCGGGCATCATGAATGAGCCCTCCGGCTTGATGAGCTTTTATTATAATGTACATATCACGCGAGTCGCGCGACAAATTGAAAGCGCATAAAGTGCGAAAAGCTCGTGCAAAGGGTGTGATATTCAATCGTCCAGGACGTCGAGACTGAAAATATCCAATAATGCGACGTAAAAGACGTGGGTTGCGTGCAAAAATATACGTATGCCATAATACGCAACGCGAAATCAGATAAGGTAGAGACTCGCATGTACATGGCCATTTGTAATAGAACATCATCGTTTGACGTGTTAAATAGGAGGATGAACAACAGGTGCTAACGATTCAAAGCACCACCGATGTTATATGTGTTTTCTAGTTGATACTGTCGCTGCAATGATTCATTGGACATTACTCGCGCGTCATACATGCGAAGCAGTTGAACAGTCCACGAGTCTAAATTAACTTCGCTGTTTACAACCTTAACGCATGTATCAACTATAATTTATTTTTGCAACATTAATTGAAAATCAACTCGAATGATAACAGTATGCTGATTCATTTACGCTAGAGCGAATTAATTTTTTTATATCCCTTTATATTAATAACTGTACATAATTATGCAATTTAATGACAACGAATGAACATTTGTTAACGTTTCATCGCTGTTTATTTATGAATGGCATAAGTATGGAAGTAGCACGTGATGCTCAAAATTGTAAATATTACCGCGATTAGATGATATTAACCAAAAATTATATGTTTAAATTAAACTGAATATTCATTCATCAAAATTGAATTAAATTTTCAGTCTTCATATTGACAAAAAAAGTAGATCAAATGCGCAATGGAAAATTTTAATTTTAACCTTCAAATGATAATGAAAAAGGTAAAATAATACAATTAGTCGTAAGTAATCAATTTTGAAGGTGATGCCAAGCGTTTTTAGAAATAATTAACGACCCATGCATATTCCCTGAAATGGATATCTATGTAATAAAAAAATTTGTATCAAGATGAAAAATACTTTATCTTCTCGTGTCATGCCCATAATCAAATTTTCAGATATTAAAAAAATCGCTGTACTTATATCGAAGTTTAATACAAGTCAAAATTTCTGAATTATTTTTTGTTGGTAATATTACCATTTTAAGATACTGTCATCATTACCAATTATTTATCTACAATTTTGTTACCTATCATCGGCAAAGGAGTTTTCAAACACGAGAAAATTATATAATTACGGAATTATTTTGTTTTTACCAAGAAATCTATGTATAAATATTAGTATTTTCGATTGAAGTAAATTCGAGACTTCTGAAAACTGTCCCCTTCAGTTAATTCAAAAATATTGTGGAACATGCATAGAGTAAATTTTCTTTCTTGGAAATTACAAAAGTCGCGTTCAGAATTATATGCGAGATTCGTAAGTACAGAAAAATCATTTCAAGGAACAAGCACAGTATTCAACATAGACTTCCATAACCACGTTACAACTGGGCTAGTATAAAATATATTGTATTTCTTTTCAAAACGTTTTGGAGATATGAGAAGAACAGAAGTACTAGTTACAATTCGTTTTAATATATTTATAAAAAAATTAAATAAATGTTCGTTAATTTTTACCTCATTCAATCTGACATTTAATTAACACGCCAAAATAAGATTCCCTGTATAAATAATTATCTTGCTCATAAAATCTTGTCATTTTCAAGTCTGCAAAAAAAATAGGCCACCTATACGGTTTATTCAACCAATAACAACATTTCCGACAAAGTGCAAAATAAACAATAATTTATAAACTTAAAAGTTTTATGATAATTTTCATGAAATTAACTTCCATAATGTTAAATTGGGTGCAGCAAATAGCAATATCCAATGATGTCGTGCATATTCGTGAGAATCCAATTGTTAATTAAAAAATACCTCGAATCTATTTTGATCTTGGATATATATTTAATATCAAACCAAGACATTGAATATCTAACAGTGTGGGTAAAATGATAAAACTTTGTAAAATGTTTAAAATTTAGCTAAATGAATTCATCATCTTCTTGTTTTAACAAGTTAAAACTGATTTTAAAGTAGGTGACAGTGGAAAGATCATTGAAAATCTTCGTTCATTCAAATACATTAGAGCTCATCAAATAATAAGATTTATCGATTAAGTTTAATGTTAATTACAATAAGTTGAAAACATATAGGTTTGATTGATAAGCATTATTACTCTATTACATGAAAATAAATTACTGATAAGATCTCATATTGAGCGACATAGTCCATCAAAAAGTTGCAACAAACGAGAAAAATTAAAATCGTTATAGTGTTTTTATTCATAATTCATAGTAAAAATTACTATAACTCTAGTAATATTCAGTGTAATGTCTCACATGTCAAGAATGCAGTTACTTTCCCAAAAAATATAGTAAACATTTATGTATAGGGTATGCAGGCTTATGAAGTAATTTTTACCTTATCAGATTTCTCAGTGTATTTATACTTTCTACAAGTATTTTTAAATTGTACTCTAATTGAAAAAGAGTAAGAATTCTGTTTCATATTATAAAAAAAGAATTTTAAAAAAATTAGGGAAAAATTTGACGCATTATAAAAATAGTTTCCTGAACTATCTTAAATAAATTGCTCACCCAGTTAAAAAAAAAAGTATATAATTATATGCAATCGAACTAATCGAACCAAATAGTCGATTCGTTATTGTCAATAAAAATATTTACAACCTTCAAAGTTGAAAACAATAATGCACTAAATGAATCCTATCAATAATTTTATAAACAATGAGCAACCATGGCCTATGGTAAAACTATTCGAGTTCAGCACTGCAAGTTGAGGAAAAAAAGGCAAAAATTTGGCCCGTCCGAACGAACTCGGCAGCTATACCACTGCGAGCGTGAGTCGAATGCGCGCACACGCTGTTTGTTCGAAGTGCCAATGGCTCGGCGGCGCGCGGCAAACAACAGCGACTTTAGTCGTGCAAGTGCGCTTGGTCGCACTGGATTCAACGTCCTATACATCAAGTGTACATTCGTAGCTTTTCACGACTTGGGCTCGCGCACGTCTGCGTGCATAAATACGTTCGTATACATGCACCACATATAAGTGCAGTGCCGCCTCGTGGCACGGAAGCTTTTGCCCAGCAGCGGGAAAAATCGAAGAGAAACTGTTTGCTGTGGTTTCCAAGGAATACGCGAGCTGCGCGACTTGTGTACGAGTTTTTGCGGGCGTCGCGGCGGGACTCGCTTGTGTCAACGACATGTGTTGCGAGTAATTTTTCGCGATTCCGGTCACGCGCATCGTACTCGCGCTCGTGATCGCAATTGTGGTCCATCGGGACGAAGCTTTGCTCCGTTTTTCTTGATTTTTTTCGAGCGTCAAAATGGTCTTCGAAGCCGTAAGCGAGGAGCAGAGGCAGCAATTTTTTCGCCAGGGCTGCAACGCGCATCTTCCCGGGTGAGCTACATCAATTGATTCAAATACTATATCGATCGATAAGCTAAGCTCTTGTAGCTTTCTGTTGTTTCAAAACATACAAGTACAATTATTATTATTTATTTACACGCAAAAAATCAAAAAAGAAACTAAATCACGATAAAATCGTATTGATAATTCAAGATATCGATAAGATACATGAAAGTATTGTTACAGCTGATGTAATCGTAAAAAAGCCAATTAATTGCATTGCACTGAAATGTTGTATAAGTCGAGACAGGTATTGCCCAAAATTATTTTCAACGAGCGTCATATATAATTTCATAGAGACAAATGTCTGATTCAGGATAATTTCACAACGTAATTACGTTCCACATACTGACGTGCTTGTTTTATTCGCTCGATGCGAGACAGACGTGACACACTTGGCTCTATCTTTGCTCAAAGTTTTGGAAAGCAAAAAATAGGCTGGTCAGGTGCGCGCAAAAAACTAGACCGGACAAACATTCGCATCGAAGCACGCGCTTACAATAAGGATAACATTGGTCAGGTGGCAATAGTGTCCGAGCAGACAAGCAGCGGCGCGCAAAGCTTCGTTGAACTCTACAGTATACGTCGAGTTTTCCGAGTGTGCAAGCAGGCCTCTATATATGTACGAGCATCGATTATGCCGCTCGATGCTAACTCGGAGCTTCTTCAAGCGTGAACGATCTTTTTTTTTTTTAATGCGCGCCCATTTATGAGTAGCGTAACGAAGATGCGCTGCAAGTCATAAACAAAACAGTGATTTTTGTTTCAAGGCGGCGATCATCGATGACATGAGCAAAAAATTCAACAGCTCGATCGGGATCGCGAGCTACTGCGATACAAACGAAAGAACCACGACTGAAGTGTATGGATTTTTTTACTGTCAACGACTTGCCCTTAACCTTTTTTTGCCGGTAAAGTGCGCGATATCAAATTATGGAACTAGCTCGCATTGCTGACCATACGTATATATTCAACTAAAAGTAGAACCCCTGAACACCTTCAAGTAGACCAGGTCGATGCAGCGAAAAACGAAACGATCTATACACTCACACACACACGTTTATTATCAAATCATATGTGAGACAATTAGTGAAAGCAATATTTTATTAATAAATTATTCTATGTCGTTTACTAACTGCTAGAGAAAGTATTTTTTTTTCTGTAGTTCGCAGAATCTTCGCTCGACAGTTATTTTATTACGATTCAGTGATTTTGATAATAACATGCGAAAAGCTGATTTTATAAGGCCTTCATTTTCGACGATCAATACATGAATCTCATTTTTGTGTTCGCGATTTCGCGTTTCGGCATGCGGCGCAACGACTACCAATCATCACAACTTTCTTTGCCTTAAATGTTTCATATCGAATCAAAGTCAGGAAATTACTTTTCAACCAAAGTTTTAGCTACTTCTAACTGGCAAAAAGAGAGTTTAAATGAATTAAATATCGTACAGTAAACCAAAACATTTTACATGGTAAGTGGCTTTTAGTTTTCGCAAGACTGCAGCGAAAAAGTTTGGTAATAAAGATTCTCGGAGGACGATAAGCATGACGAAAAGAATATGAAAAATAAGCAGGTCAACGACTTTACCATGTCACACGTCAACAGGTTGAGAGTTTAAAAAGCGTTAAAATACGTGAATTATTGTAAATTACGGGGCCTTTTTTTCTCAGGTATTAACAAAAATCACGAAACACGCGCAGCGAAACTCGGCAGAAAACTTTACAAAATATAGCGAAATAAGCGTGATCATAAATCTCATTCCGATATTCATTTCTGCATATCCTCATCCGCACATATCTATATGCTACAGCAATGAAGGCACACGTATATAGCTGCATAAGGAGAAACGAAAGCTCGCTGGAAACGACGATGCGCCATGCAAGCTCCGCATCGCATGCCCTCCGCAGCGAGCTCCGATGATGCGAAGCTCGCGCGCCACGCGAGACTTTTAATCACGCACAAAGTTGCGCGCCCGCTTATATATATTATACGTGTGTATGCGGAGACGACTGCAGAGTAGGATCACGAATCGCACTACATACGTTCTCTGTGTGGCTCATTCGGGTCTTATTGATTGGCCAAATAAACTTTCTTCGGTCCTTGACTGTATCGACGCTTGCTTATTTTGTTAACAACTACCAGCAGCTGCTGTATTATGCACTGATTCTCTTTGATTTCGGATTATATGAAGAATATATACATTATAGTTAATCGGGACAGCGATGCAAGCTCGATATCTGTTCAACGACTATCGATGAAACTCGCATGCCTCTCGGTCAAATTAACTCATCTGAAACAAATTGCTTTGAAGAATGAAATTGCTTGAGAGAACATTAAAACTTCCGACACTGACGAGTTCCAAGGTAAATAACGAAGCTCCAATCGAAGCTCAAATTCTAATCGACGAGAAAAAAAAATAAAACAGCTGTGTAAAATAATTTACTTATGTCAAGATGAGTAACGAAATGATCTAATCACGTGTGCAATTTAACGTATGAAAATAATGCAATTGTTCCACTGAACTAATTGCTTGCAACACTGCGTATTATTCGATCAATCAGATTTTTTATGAACAAAACAAAGAAATTGCTCGGCGCTTCGTTTTAAACGATGCGGTTAACTCAAACTTATCGATCAACGATGGGACATTGACATTTGGATGCGGAGAACAATAGGAGGTTTAGAAAAAAAAATTCCTGACAATCCGGTCGATGCCATGCGGTGTAAAATCGACCACTGAGCCATGACCGTCCCAGCGAACCGATTTCTTTTAGCCGTAATGTCGGTTCGTGTGTATATGCATGGTGTAAACGTATAAATATCACCAGTCACCAAGTATGGCCCAGTTCGCCTAGACTCCTATTGAGAACCTTAAATCTTTCGCCTGGCGGCGTACGTCACGGGATCATGCCCTCGTGTGCTACATAATAGATTATGTTTACTTTGCTGCTCTTCAGCTCGTGCACGTGCTGTATACTTAATGGCATACATTATCTTTTGATACACAATTTTTTTGTTCCATTTCAGAGAATCGATGCGGGCGATCAAACTCGATCGAAATAGTTTTTGAAAACAATAATGAAAAATAGATTACTCTCTTTACAGGTACACAGGGCACTGTCCGACCTTGAAGTTTCGAGTTGGCAAGCGATACGGAGCATGTACTCAAGAAATTATTAAAGTAAGCCAGTCGTAATTAAGCTATGATTTGCCACTAGAAGCATTGAAGACGATAATATTTTGCCATTGCAGGAGCTCGTGGAGAAAAAGATTTTAAAAACGGAACCTTACAGGCCGAGCATGAACAAGGAAAATCTAGTCCCAATTCGACGAGAGAATATTAGAAAGGATTTGAAAAGGGACACATGCGTATACAGAACACCACCCTACATATTGGGCTACACAGGTGAGAGGCAGTTTCTCCATGGAATTTTTAAAAAATTATTCTTATCGCGCATTCATGGAAAAAATCGGTTCCAAATGAAAAATACACTGCAGCAAGATGTATTGAAATCGGTTCCAATTCAAATAAAACGAACCCAAATAAAAAACAATGAAATATATTGGAAAATATTTTTAATTTTGAATCGAAATCAGTTATAAGTAATATTACGTGGTAACAGAATGAAAATTGAGTCATTTAAGAAGCCCATAAAATTGAATGGCAATTCTGTTAGTCATGAAAATTTTAATTGAATGTTTACTTTCTGCTTAGGCTATATTCCAGGTTACAAGAGTAGATATGGCCTCACGTTTATGCGAGCTGTGGAGGAGGGTGCTACGGAGTGGCGGGAGACCCAAAGCAAATTGCGGGCGCGCAGGGATACAATGAGGGCACAAATTGAGATGCAAGACCCACGGAATTTGCTTTCGCGCGTAAGACACGACAACGTCGATATTGTGATCGATCACGGCCACGGCAAGCGGCAATATTTTGGTAAGGAAAACTAGTCAGAGCCTAGTGTAGATTTTCTGACTCGGTTTACCGTGAATATTTTTACGAGCACTGAGCAATTCATTGGTTTCCCTCGCGATTGTTCTCGTCGAGGACAAAAACGTTTAGTTTTTCATCTTGTACACAATTCAAATACTCAAAAATCACAAAGCTTCTGCGTTTTATTTTACTTTGAAAAAAGAACTTGCATAATTTTTATATGAATAAACCGCAGAAACCGGTCGATAAAATTTATTTTTTATCAATTTTACAAAAGTAAACATTGCAATGTACCAATGGTAGTTATCACCACGTAAACTGAAAACATTTCTCCACGTGATATTTATACCTCGGTTTATAGATTATGTAATACGTAGCATATGTATAAGTAATTATCAATAAAATTAAATTAACCAACATTTATCACTATAAAATACCCAAAGATCTGGTTAATTCAACCACAACAATATGATGTAATTTGGCTTACAGATTATAATCGCAAAAATCATTGGACAAAAAGAAAAAATAAATTCCTTAAAACGGCAAAGCAAAAGTACTGAAACGCTTATTTTGAAAATTGCTTTTATTCATACGTAGCATTATCGTAGGTAAACGATTGATAATTTCTAAATGTTATTACGTGTCAATGATAAACAGTTCGATGCAAGTTATAATACTTGGTTAATTTGCAAACTTCACTTCAATTCTAACAGATAATCAAGTGTCGGCGGAAAGTCCACCGATCGTTGGCTACACGGGTCACATACCCGGAGCAAGAGGACAAGTCGATCTGTCGAAGCGTTACGCGCAGGCAGCCAAACGTGGTCTTGAACTTCACGAGCAGGGACGTCGTTCGAGACTCGGTCAGCACGACGAGGCCGCTATTCAGAGAGTTCTCGATGTGGCCTGTGTCGACGAAACGGGACATTCAAAGCCTTAGTCGTCCATCTGATGATAGAATCATAATTCACTCACGTGATATCATGTAAAATATTGATTGTAGATTTTAATGTAGAAAACCTTTCTCTTCTTTCAACTTCAAAAATTCCTTGTATTTTCAATGCATCGATAGATTTCATGTAATATGCTTGCTCTCAAGTTCATACTTTTAGTCTATTTTATGAAAGTTTCTATATTAAGAATGCTTCAACTTTTAATGTAAATTTGTTCGAAAATGTATCTTTTTAAAATTAATTAATTTAAAAAAAACGAAACTTTTGACAATATAGAGTAATTCTTTGAAAAACACTGTATTTATAATGTGGTGGCATCTGTAATATTTTCTATTCGATTGCTCATGAACATTATAAAATATTTTTGTATGGAATAGTATAATTGGAACTTGTAAAATATAAGCATCACTACCAAAATATCATTTATTAAAAATTTAGCTCAAAGATCAAAAGAAAAAGTACTCTTGCAGTAAAAGATATTATATGAAATAAAATTTAAACTGCAATTAGAAAATCGAAATTAATCGATTAGATCAGAGTCTAAAAACTAATGTGGTTTAGTTAATTTAAATAAAAAATGTTATAATTTTGATATATACTTTTTTGAAATGGGTCACGAAAAAATTTCAACTTGAAAATTTTTCGATTTGGCTCTTAACGAGATATCGTTTTTATCAAAGCTATTTTCATCTTTATTGAATGAAAAATGAAAAATAGCTTTGCGTAAGTTTATTTCTTAAATTATTCATTATATAAATTGTAAATAAATAGCTCAAAGTTGTATGTACTGTTTAGGTTCGGAATTAAAAATGTCTTAAAACTTAGGATTGTTGTTTTCATTAAGTTCAAGGTATCAAAAATACAATACAAAACTAATACTTAAGTTTACAAAATATATGTAATAATGTCCTATGGATGTTTTGACAGCCGACTCAATCTTTCTTTTTCCATTTGTTTACTCCTCTTCCACAATTCGGGTTTCAGTGCATTATGGCCATGAGAAATAGACATTAATCTAGAGAGTACCATTAGCCAATTCAAATCATTTGCAGAAATATTTTTATTGGCTTGTCTCATTTCAACAAAATCTTCTTGAATAAGCTGTGAAATTGATTGCAATTTTTAATTGAAAAATTATTTCAAAATGATATTTTAAGAGTGAATTTTGCAATTCTACCTTCACTGTGTCTTCTGAAAATTCAAATTGAACATTTTTCAAAGAATTAACATACTGCCTTATATCACTTAATTTGTTTTCATCTTTCAAATATTGCTTTGCTGCTTCAAGGACTTGAGGATAACATTTAACTGTATCTGGATCAGGTTGCAATTTGATTTGTATGTGACACTGGAAATAATTTTTTATAAAATTGTTATATTATTTATTATTTATATACTAAAAATTTTAAAACTTACAGGAATAAATGATTTCACATCAGATAAAATTAAAATCGGTATATCTGTGTCATATTCCATATTGTAAAATTTAAAATCATATGCCAGTCTTTGAAACTGCATGATTTCATTTATGGCATTGTAATTCTGTCTCCCAGTAGCTGTGATTTCTCCAGTTGTTAAATTAGTTTCATCTAGAATCAAATGTGTATTTTTACTGAGTTGCAGCAAACCACTGGTTAATCTGTTACAATCATAATCTTTCCTAAAATACCATATGTTCATGATTAGCTTTTTGTCACAAATTTCAAATATTTTGCATTTTCTACTTACTTTGGTATCAGACTCGTATCATTGAGACTTTCTAAAGTTATCTCAAATAAATGACTTTTTATAAGTATTTCTTTTAAAATATCATAAAAATCTTGTTTGAAGTTCATGAATTGTTCAGGAAAGTGAGATATATTTATTGGGTAAGTTCCAAGGCACATGCACTCTTTTCTTACATATCTGCAAAATTGTGTTTGAAAAAAAAAATTATAAAGTACGTTCATATAGTTATATAATCTGTAAAAATGAAATCTTACACTGAGGAAATCAAATGACAAATAAGATAATCAGCAGCAACTTCATCACCAAAGAGCAATGGACTAAGCAATATTTTCAAGTCCCCTCTAATTTTTTCTGCTTTTGGGAGTATATGTACAGGATTAACAATAAATTTATTAATTTCATCAACTATTTTAATAGCATGTAATCGTGGAACAATTGTTGCTGGTGGATGTAATGTTTGTCTTTCTATATCTAACATTCCTTCATCATCATTAACGCTACTCAGATCCGGATCCAAAGATAAAAAACCAACAATATGAATTACTTGATTAAGTTTATATGAAGAATCATTGTACACCTGTATAAATTGCATTAAATTTTATAAGTATATTTAACATTTAAAATATTTCTAAATTCAAATTTTTACCAACTTTTACAATGCAAGCTTTTCCATCTTTACTTGGAATCGGCATATTTAATAGATGATCTTTCGAAACAAGTTTTGCAGTTTCATTTTTTATATCAATTTCTGTAGAATGAGATGGACCAGCTCCTTCAGTATTTTCATGTTTTTTTTCTTTTTTTTTAACAGAATCAGAGCAATCCATTGATTCAAAAGCTTCTTCTAAAGGTCTCTTAATTGACTTACTTATTGCCATTGGTTCATCGATAACTTGGCTGGAACTGTATGTATGCTTATCCTTAGCCCAATCATTTAATCCAGGAATGGAAACAACTATCCAAGTTTGTCTTTCAGCATTTTCATTACTTTCATCATCAAATAAAATATTTTCATTCATCTATGAAAAATTTATGATTTATTTTGATTTGAATTTTAAAAAGTAAGAAATAAATGAATTCTAATATTTATTGTAAGCTACAGCATACATGAAATTAACAATTCTTGAAGTTTTTCACACCTGGTGCAGCTTTTAATTTTTTTATAGGTCTTGCACAAACTAGGCATCAAAAATTCAATGCTAGTTTAGCAATCATTAATGAGGAGAGTATTTTTCTGAGAAAAAAACTTCTCATCAATAAAAACTAATTCTTGAAAGTGCTTTAAGAAGACCGTGTATTTTTTTTAGGTAATAATGAAAAAATATGATATTTAATGAATATTTACCTCACATTTTGCTTCATCACTATACATACCACTTTTAGTGGTATTTTCACCAGTTTTCTTATTGGTAATTTTGTATTTTTTGAAAAAAAACTCCGGATTACGCATATCTTGAATCATTCCTTGAAATCTGACAAGTTGACCATTTTTGAAATTATCCAAAGATCCATTATTTAGTGAAGGAATTTCAAACAAAGTATCGATGTTTTCTAAAATTTTTTCACATTCACTTTCGTTTGAAAGAAAATATTCTATCGTCCAGTCTTTTGGATTTATTTCTGCAATTACAGGCATTGATGATTAAAGATAATGTATCGTTTGTGTGAACAACACAATATACAAATTAAATTTTCAATGATTTTATAACCTATTAGATTCGCGTTTACACAAATACTCACTCATTTTTAGGAGTAAAATGGATTATTTTTTAAAAATTTATTCTTTCACGAATTTACAAGGACGATAATAATTATCTAGATAACAAGAACAAATCAGTTGATAAGCAATAGCAGTACAGGATAACGAAAATTCAAACAATCGCTCAGCAGGCAAGACTATAAAAGTAAACAGTTAATAATGAGCGGGAAAAAGAAGTCAACAATGGCACATGCAGCGCCACAAGTTTTTGCAAGTTGTTGATGTTTCAAAGTTTTTTTACTGTCAGCGCTCTGCGCTTTGGTTTCAGGCTCAGTCAGAAGCCGCGATGCCAAAAGCAGCAGAGAAAAAAAATCTGACGGTCGCCGAACC